>NC_073302.1:226484141-226786591 GCF_027595985.1 Sorex araneus
ATTAGAAGGGACAGCAAAGACCATTTTTTACTAATCAAAGGATATGTACAGCAGGAAGAAATCACACTCCTAAATGTGTATGCACCTAATAAGAGACCAGCTAAATGCTTAAAACACCTGCTAACAGATTTTAAGGAGGACATTGCTGAAAACACAATAGTAGCTGGAGACTTCAACACTGCCCTATCACCTCTAGATAGATCAACAAAATTAAAACTCAGCAACGAAACACTGGCTTTGAAAGAAGAGGTAGAATAGAGATCTATACAGGGCTTTGCATCCCCAAAAGAAAGAATGCACATTTTTTCCCAGTGCACAAGGGACATTTTCCAAAATAAACCAATGCTGGGTCACAAAACATACCTCAATAGAATCAGCAAGACAAATTTTATCAACTATCTTTTCAGACCACGATGCACTGAAGTTAGAAGTTAATCATGCACAGATACGGAGAACTAAATCAAACACCTGGAAATTAAACAAATCAATGTTGAATAATGAGTGGGTTAGAAGGAAATCAAGGAAGAAATCAAAAGATACATAGAAACAAACGAGAATAAAGACACGAGTTACCAGAACCTATGGGATGCAGCTAAAGCCATGTTAAGGGAAAATGTTATAGCTTTGCAAGCATTCTTCAGAAAGAAACAAAGGGACTACATGGATAACTTGACTTCACAGCTTAGAAAAGGACCAACAAAAAGAGCCGAAACCAGGCAGAAGGAAAGAAATAACAAAATTTAGAGCAGAAATTAGAGACATGGAAACCCAAAAAACAATCCAAAATATCAATGGAACCAAGAGCTGGTTCTTTGATAAAATAAACAAGATTGATAAACCATTAGCAAGACTTACAAAGAAAGAGAGAGAGAACCCTAATAAACCAAATCAGAAATGAAACCAAAGAAATTCAAAAGATCATCAGAGACTACTTCAAAATGCTGTATGCCACAAAACAAGAGAACCTAGAAGAAACGGATAAATTCCTGGATTCCTATCATCTCCCAAAGTTGAACCAAGAAGATCTGGAGTACCTGAATAGACCTATTAATATCAAAGAAATTGAAACTGTAGTCAAAAATCTTCCAAAAAACAAAAGCCCAGGTCCAGATGGATTCACAAGCGAATTCTTCCAAACATTTAAAGAGGGCCTACTGCCAGGTCTTCTCAAGATTTTCCAGGAAATTGAAGAAACAGACTCTCCCAAACAGTTTTTATGAGGCACATATATCCCTAATACCAAAAGCAAACAAAGACATCACAAAAAAATAAAACTACAGGCGATACCCCTGATGAACACAGATGCAAAGATCCTCAACAAAATATTAGCAAATAGAATCCAACAACTCATCAAAAAGATCATACATCACGACCAAGTAAGATTCATCCCGGGGATGCAAGGATGGTTTAACATTTGGAAATCAATCAACATAATCCATCATATCAACAAAAGAAAAGAAAAGATAAAAACCATATAATCATATCAATAGATGCAGAGTAAGCATTTGAGAAGATCCAGTACCCGTTTATGATGAAAACTTTCGCAAAAATGGGCATAGAAAGGACTTTCCTCAATATAGTCAAAGCCGTCTACCACAAGCCTATGGCAAGTATCATCCTCAATGGGGAAAAACTAAGAGCCTTCCCTCTAAGATCAGAGATGAGACAAGGATGACCACTCTCACCACTTCTGTTCAATATAGTACTGGGAATACTTGCAATAGCGATTAGGCAAGAAAAAGATAGTAAGGGCATTTCGGTAGGAAAGGAAGAAATTAAGCTCTCACTATCTGCAGATGATATGATACTATATTTAGAGATCCCTAAAACCGCTACCAAGAAACTCCTTGAAATAGTAGACTTGTATAGCAAAGTTGAAGGCTATAAAATCAATACCCAAAAGTCCATGACCTTTTTATACACAAATAATCAGAGAGAAGAAAGCAACATGAAAAAAGCAATACCCTGCACAATTATGCCTCAGAAAATCAAGTACCTCGGAATCATCTTAACTAAGGAGGTAAAGGACCTGTACAAAGAAAACTACAAAACGCTACTTCAAGAAATAAAAGAGGACACGAGGAAATGGAAACATATTCCCTGCTCATGGATTGGGAGAATTAACATTATCAAAATGGCAATACTCCCCAAAGCATTATACACATTCAATGCAATCCCTATAAGGATACCCATGACATTCCTCAAAGAAATGGAGGAAAATTCATATGGAACAATAAGCACTCACGAATAGCCAAAGCAATTCTGGGGAAAAAGAAGATGGGAGGCATCACCTTCCCCAACCTCAAACTCTACTACAAAGCGGTATTAATTAAAACAGCATGGTACTGGACCAAAGCAGAGCTGCAGACCAATGGAACAGGGTTGAATATCCCTACACAACCCCTCAAACATATGATCATCTAATCTTTGATAAGGGAGCAAGAAATGTGAAGTGGAGCAAAGAAAGCCTCTTTAACAAATGGTGCTGGCAAAACTGGACAGCTACAGATGCAAAAAATGGGCTCAGACCTCTACCTAACACCATGCACAAAAGTCAAATCAAAATGAATTAAAGACTTCAACATCAGACCAGAATCCTTGAGGTCACTGAAGACAAGGTCGGCAAAACCCTCCATGACATTGAAACTAAAGAAATCTTTAAAGGTGACACACCATTGGCCAAACTAGTGGAAACAGAGATAAACAAATGGGACTACCTTAAATTCATTAGCTTCTGCACCTCAAAAGATACAGTGATCAAAATACAAAGATAGTCTACAGAGTGGAAAAGGATATTCACCCAATACCCATCTGATAAGGGGTTGATATTAAGGATATACAAGGCACTGTTTGAACTCTACAAGAAGAAAATATCCAACCCCATCAGAAAATGGTGGGTGAAAATGAACATAAATTTTCTCAAAGAAGAATTCTGAATGACTAAAAGACACGTGAGAAAATGCTCCATATCACTAATCATCAGGGAGATGCAGATTAGAACAACAATGAAATTATCATTTCACACCACAGACCCACATCCAAAAGAACAAATACACGGATGTCCGGAGAAAGAGACTCTCCTGCACTGATGGTGGGAATTTTGACTGATTCAGCCCTTTTGGAAAACAATATGAACGATTCTTAAAAAATTAGAAATTGAGTTCCCATTTGACCCACAATACCACTCCTGGGAATATATCCCACAGAGGCAAAAAGGTATAGTAGAAATGACATCTACATTTGTATGTTCATTGCAGCACTGTTTACTATAACCAAAATCTGGAAAAAAACGAAGTGTCCAAAAACAGATGACAGGTTAAAGAAATTTTGGTACATGTACACAATGGAATACTATGCAGCTGTTAGAAAAGATGAAGTCATGAAATTTGCATATAAGTGGATCAACATGGGAAGTATCATGTTAAGTGAAATGATTCAGAAAGAGAGAGGCAGACACAGAAAATTTGCACTCATCTGTGGAATTTTATGTAACAGAATGGGAGATTAACACCCAAGAGTAGTAGAGATAAGGACCAGGAGGCAGCCCACAGCTTGGAAACTGGCCTCACATGCTGGGGGAAAAGGCAGCTCAGATAGAGTAGGGAACACCAAGTAGAGGATTTTGGAAGGACCTATTCATGTTGAAAGATGCGTGCCGAAAGTAGACTATAGACCAAACACGAAGGCCACTCAATACCTCTATTGCAAACTACAATACCCAAAAGGAGAGAGAACAAGGGGGAATGCCTTGCCGCAGAGGCAGGGTGGGGTGGTGGGGGATGGGGTGGTGGGAAAGATATTGGGAACATTGGTGGAGGAGAATGGCACTGCTGGAGGGATGGGTAAACAATCACTGTATGACTGAAATGTGAACACAAAAGTTCATAAACTTGTAACTGTACCTCACGGTGAGTCACTAATAATAAAAAAATTAAAAGCTTTCATAGAAAAACATAATATTTAGAAAAGGAGAACTAGATAAAATATTTTTCTCCATCAATATGCACTGAATTCTGAATATATTGAGTAAAAAGATATATCACAGATACTATCTTTAGCATTGGAAGTAGATTAGACTCATAGGAAAATATGAAATCGAAGTAGAAAGACCACAAATAATGTAAGGATAATATTGACATAATAAGTTGATGATATAAATGTCCTACTCACTATACTGGAGCGATAGCACAGTGGGCAGGGTGTTTGCCTTGCACGAGGCTGACCCAGGTTAGATTCCTCCGTCCCTCTCGGAGAGTCTGGCAAGCTTTTGAGAGTATCTCACCCGCATGGCAGAGCCTAGCAAGCTACCCATAACATATTCAATATGCCAAAAACAGTAACAAGTCTCACAATGGAGATGTTACTGGTGCCCGCTCAAGCAAATCGATGAACGACAGGATGACTGTGCTACATGATAGTGCAGTGCTACTCACTATATTACCACTCTGGCCCCTACTTTTATCAGTTTTTGCTTCATTATCTTGAACTTCGCGTATTAGGTAATTACTGTTTAGCTATACAAATCATGATCAACTCACTCTTTTGTCAATCAAAATGACCTTTCATATCACTAAGATTTGTATGTCTTTGATAGGAAATCTATTTTGTACCTTGTTAAAATAGTTACAACTTCCTTTTGGGCAACACTAGTATATTTTTATCATATCATTTGTCTATTTAATCTTAACCAATTGTGACTTAATTAAATATTTGTTTTGTTTTGCGGAAGGCAATAGGTGGTAAAAATAGTAGCTATTCTCAGACTCGTGTGAACTTCAGAAATTGTTGCAGTTGCTGTAAATTATTTCCTGTCTCATATAGCTTCCTCACACATAAGGAATACCATGCCTCTGATGATAATCACCAGAGGCATGGTATGGGTAGCGAGAAGGCTGGCCTTGGTACTCTTCCCTGTGAACTCAAGATTGGTTATGTTTTCTTTAACTAAAGACTCCATTTCCTGAATTCAAAGAAGACACCCCCTTTGCACTGTTCTCTTTTCCTTGCTGTGGGCTAGAAACTTAAATAGCTTTATCTCTTTGAGATTTTTAAGTGTGCTTTTTAGTCATTTTCAGATAGACTATTTTTATTGAGTTGGATGTTCTTTTCATTAGCAATATTTATTTGGTATCTTTCTATTTAAATAAGTTAGCAAACTTTATTTTAATTTAAAAATTATTTTGATAAAATTTAAATCCTATTGTGATCCAATGTAGTTTTGGTCCAGTTTTGCCCAGAGATAAGCATTTTTAGATGAAATTTTCCTTATGTGGATTGAAGCTTCAGGTCAGGATTTCTGTGTGGATGTATTTTTATGTTTCTAGGCTTTAAGACTTTACCATTATTTCTGCACAGACACTGGGGTTTTTCAGTCTTATAACGATGTTTCAGGTCTACTGTCCTTAGTGTTTGTTGAGCTCTGGTATAAATCTTTTTTGTTTGATTTTGGTTTGGGGCTTTGCACAGTGGTGCTTAAGACTAACTCCTGGCTCTGCACCGACGGGTCACTCCTAGGGGTATTTGGGGGGACTATGGGGAGCTGGGGATCGCACCAGGGATCAGCCACATGTGAAGCAATTGTTCTACCCATTGAACTACCTCTCTGACCTTGGTATGACATCTTTCATCTTTGAAGCTTACTCCTACAAATACGTAACCTAACTTGATTCAAGCCTGATTAGTAGATAAAATTTTTCTGTCTTTTGTTGTTAAATCTTGCAGTGGGGCTAGCTTAAGTCCGTTCAAGTAGATACCCTTATTAGCCTTTGTTTCATTCCAGAATGTACAGGGTTTTGCCTGTAAGTTACCCTTCATACTTTTGAGGGCTGTGAACTTTGATAGCAATCATTTTTTAGTAAAGCTATACAAACTGTTTGTGTTCCTATTTCATTTCATTTTGGTTATGCAGCCTTACCCAGTGGGGATCAGGAGACACTCCCAGCTTCATCTTTTGGAGTAGTTCTGGCAGTGCCTGGGAGACCATGCTGTTCAGATCAACCCCAAACCTCCTGCATACAAAGAATATGCTCCACCTCTTCATCCTTATTTTATTTTGGTTAAGACTATATTTTAGAAGATGTCCTTTATGTTTTGATCAGATATAACCATATATCGAAGTTGAGCAGGTAGGTGGATGGATTTAAATTATGAATTGAAAGCATAGTTGTGACAGAATTTTATATACTCACTTTGAAAACTAGAAGTCAAGTACCATGTTGAATTATATTAATAGTAAATTCTCTCAGCCTAGCAATATAAATGAGTTCTGTGAAGCTTTGTAGATTCATAAATCAATTCTGTATAAAATTCATTTTAAAGTCATCTTTGAAAGAAAAAATAGATATGACAGTAATAATTTTTAAAATTAATCCCATTATTTTTGAAAGTCATATTAGTTAATATAAAATTAATACAAAATAATTTAAAGCTGTTTTAATGCAAATATCTTAAACATTTTTATAATTTTTGTATTGACTTATGTGTCATTAATGTGATATTATGAGAGTTTTATACATCTATACAAAATATTTTGTAAAATTTTTACCCCTGATTTTAAAGAAAAACTGTATTGAAGATGAGAAATTATGATAACTTAAGAATCTTAATTCTTCTATGATCTAATCACTGAGTTCTAATCACCATGTTTTTCTACTAATATTACTCCTTAAACGTATAATAGAGAATGTGCTAACATAACTCAGGGAGAGTGCAGAAAAGATTCAGTTCTAATATTTAAATTCTTTTCACATCTGATTTATTTTTTATTAAAGCTTGTATTAATCCCCCTTAATCCCCCTTATTCCTATGACAGGGATATTTAATAAACTGAAATATCCTAATGACTAATGTGACTTATTATTCAATATGTCCACTGACTCAGGTTCATATAGATAGCCTGTAATAATGCAGGTTAGGTTTTTGCTCTATCAACTGAAATATTCTCAGAAATAACATTATAGTCCCTAGTAATTACCTGGGCTTTCTTAGAATATTTCTTCTGCAGTCTATTTCTAAGTTGCATGATGCACGCTTATATCATTGGGAGTGAAATTTGATAACCGTTCTTATATCTTCAGGAGTGTAATTTAACTCATATAAGATTGTGTTTCTCAGTGGTGGGCCTTTGTTTCCTTTCTGATTCCCTGATAGTGGCTGGTACTTTGCTTGTAGGAGATGCTAACATATCCTTCCATCACTGTCACTGTCACTGTCATCCCGTTGTTCATTGATTTGCTTGAGCGGGCACCAGTAACGTCTCCATTGTGAGACTTGTTGTTTATGGCATATTGAATACACCATGGGTAGCTTGCCAGGCTCTGCTGTGCGGGTGGAATACTCTTGGGGTCTCCGAGAGGGACGGAGGAATTGAACCCAGGTCGGCAGCATGCAAAGCAAATGCCCTACCCGCTGTGCTATTGCTCCAGTCCTGTTTTAATTTAATGAAGATACTATTGAGTTAGGGTTTTATTTAGATTTTTAAAATTTATAATTTCAATATAAAAATTTTTTACAAGAGTGTAAAATGCTTATATTTTCGGAGTATAATATTGCTATATCACTCTACACCAAAGTGTCCATGACTCCTCACACTGTCTACTGGACCCTTTCTTCCAACTTCCTGTCTCACTTGCTTAGTAATTTAGGTTCCATTGTCAAAATCTGTGGATTTGTTTTCGTCAGATATTGCATATATATATACATATATATGGCACAATTTCTTTAGTCATTATTATTGAACATTGGGTTATTTTAAGATTTTTTTGCTCTTATAAATAACATTGTGATGAGTAAAAATATGCATATTTCTTGAATTAGTATTTTTATATTTTTTGGATAGATACGTAGGCATCAAACTGCTGGATCAGATGGTGGTGCTATTTTAATTGCTGGCAAAATTTATATACTTCATAGAGGCTAAACTAGTTTACATTCCTCCCTCAGAGAAAAAGGATTTCTTTTTCTCCACATTCCATCAACTCCTTTAAAAATAAAAATATAGAGCATTCTCATTTATATGACTGATCTCATTGTTTTGTTTTGTATTTCTCTGATAATCAGAGATGATGAGCATTTTTTATAAATCTGTTGGCCTCTACATGTCTCCATTCGGGGCAGATTTACTTTCAAACCCATACAATTATTTAGTAATGATTGATGAGCAACAGGATGACAGTGATACAGTGATACAGTGATTTAACTTTTGGTGGGGGGTCCTACAGAATAATACTTCTATGTAATCGCTGTAATTGGTATAGTCAATACTAAACATCAAATGAAACTAACTTTTTCCCCAAGCTTCAGAAATTTTAAAGATCTCGAAGTAAGTATATTTAATGCATATATATGTATATATACATGTACTATTAAAAAGAAGCCTGGGTCATTTTTATATTGCTAATGTATATTATAGTCTAAATTGCTGAGGCCACCAATTAAAGCACAGGAAAACAAAGCTATTTAGAATGCAATAGAGATAAGTTTTACAACCTAAGAGCCAAGTTTTTTTTCCTAAAGAGTGTATGACAGATAGATACACACATAAAGCTAAGACATTGTTTCTGAAACATTGAATTTCTCAATTAAACTATTACCTATTATTCACAATATACAATCTAAATGTTTTATCACCTTCTTACCATTCTGGAGTGTATTTCTTTGGCATATAGTGGGAATAAAAATTCGGATTCACCTTCCAAGCGAAGTCCATCTTTTGTAACACGTAAGTGGCCCATTCCAGTCTGTTAAAAAATAATAAATTAATTATTTTTGTTGCTTTGCTTTTTCATCTTTAATGTATTGGCTTAAATTATGTATGTGTTTACATTTATTTGCTATCATCACTCTTTTCACTTTGTCCTTAAATGTCTATTTCAAACTTTAGTTCTTTTTTTTGTCAAAGTTTTATTAAATTTATATAAAAATGTTTTATTTATAAAAAGCATACAATTTTAAGGATAATTTTATTTAAAAAAACATAGGAGCCCACATGTAGGAAAAAACCTACCATGTTAAGGAAAAAAATCTTGATTACTATTTTTAAAATATTTAAGTAAAAATGAAAGAAGTGATGCCTGGAAGTGAACAATATTGTACAATAACCACCATTCATCTTTCGAACTTTTTGTATCTTCCCACACTGAAATTCTGTGGCCTGTAAATAATCATTCTCCATTTCCTTGCTTCCAAACCTGGCACCCACTATTCTACTGTCTGTATGTATGAGTTTTGATATTCTCAGCAGCTAATATAAATGGAATCATATAAAATAAATTTTTGTTTTATGCAAAGCTAGAGAAACTCAAGCTATAATAAAAAAGAAACCCTACCGAATGGTAGAAAATATTTGCATACAATATATCAGGTGTTGGTTGTATCCAAGATCTATAAATAACTTACGAAACTACAACCAGAAAACCTAACTACTCTATTCACAAATGGGGCAAGGAGATGAACAGACATTTTCCCAAAGTACCCATAGGAATGACCAACAGGCATGTGGAAAAGTGCTTATCATCACTCATGATTAGGAAAATGCAAATCAAAACAATGAGATATCATTTTGTGCAAATGAGAACAGTACATATCAAAAAGTCTGGAAATAGCCATTGTTGGTGATGTTGTCATGAGAAAGGATCCTACTGTTGGTGGGAATGTCATCTGGGTCAGCCTCTGTGGAGCGATAGGAAAAGAAATCCCAATATTACCACTTCTTGGCATCCATCCCCAAAATACAATACCATAAATTCGAAATGGTGCACACCTACGTTCACAGCACTTAGTACAATAGTACAATAGTCAAAATATGGAAACAACCCAAATGCCCAACTAGGATGAATGGGTCAAGAAGATGTGGTATATATACACAATGGAATATTCCACAGCTCGAAGAATAAACAAAGTCATATAATTTATAGCAACGTGGATAGAACTAGAGGATATTGTGCTGAGCCAAGTCATCACAAAGAAAGGGACAGATCCAGAATGACAGCTATCATATATAGGACTTAAAGATACACAGCAAGATAGCAACAAAGGGCTAAAGGCAACAGAATTGGAGAACAGATTCACACAATTGAGTTGATTGGGGGTTAAAGGGAGAGATGATAGGGTTCTTGGGAAAGGGATGTGTGTACACTGGTGATGGATGTGGTGTTGGAATTATATGCATCAGAAACAATTATTAACAATATAATAAGTAGCAGAATATAAATAAAATATTTATTTACTTTATTCTAGTTCATTTGCCTTTAAATATGTATTTTAGAAATATTTTGTTAAATCTACAAAATTTGCTAGGATGTTTTTGGCATTGAGTTTAACATAATTATCAATTTGGAAAGAATTGACATCCTTATTTGTTCAAATTTTCAATGAATAGTTCTCTCTTTTTTTTGCCACACTGGGCAATGGTCAGTGCTTACTCCTGGCTCTGCACACCTGGTAAGCTTGGGGGACCATGTGGGGTGCCAGCGATCAAACTCTAATTGGCCCATATGCAAGGCAAATGCTTTACCCATTGTACTATCGCTCCAGCCTTCGTTTCCCATTTTTAAATAAAAAAATTCTCATTGTTTTATAGTTCTTAGCATACAGTTTGTTTCCATATTTGGGGGCATGGGGCATACCAGGCAGTTTTCAGCACTTAACCCTAGCTTTGTGCTCAGGGTTTACTCCTGGCACAGCAGGGAGACCATGTGGAGTGCTGGAGATCAAACCCTGGCTGGGTGAATGCAAGGCAAGTACCCTACCTATTATACTATCATTCTGGCCAAAGGGGATTATTTCCTTAATTTCCATTTCTCTAACTCATTGCTCAGATATTGAAATCAAAGATTATGTGTGTTGAATTTGTATCTGTCCACTTTAATAACCTCAATTATTTCTAGTAGTTTTTTGGTACAGTTCTGGACATTATGTATGTATATTATTTTGTCTTCTTATAATTAGTAATAGTTTTATTTCTTTTTTAATTCAAATTGATTTTATCTTTTATTTCCTAATTCATCTAGCTAAGACTTCCAAAACTTTATTTTAAAATGTTGGTAAAAGTGTACGTTCTCATCCAGTTCCAGATATCTCACATCACTAATGATTTTATTTATTTTGGGGGAAAGGTCTGGGTCACAGCCTGTGTTGGCACCACATTCCCCCAAGCACTGCCAGGAATGATTCCCTGAGCACAGAGCCAGAAGTTAGCCCCAAGAACTGATGCAATGCTATGATTGGGCTTAAAGCAATATACAGACTATTAGCTCCTACTGCACACAGTTTCTCTGACATAAAAGTATATACTATAATAGATACAATATAGTGTAGACCAATTCAAGAATGGATTTGAAAAAAGTGTATTAGAGAATTGGTACAATGCTTCTTAGACATTATGGGATTTGAATAGGACCAAGAGACACTTAAGCAAGACTTAACTTCACCTCTTACAGTTTTAGATTATTTAATGGAATGTCAATGATGAAGCTCAGCATAGAGAAACATATTCACCATTCCAACAGTTAACTCAAGATAGAAAGTAATATCCATCTGTTATCTCCTTATTTTAGAGATTACATATGACCACCTATAAAGTTATGTTATTCCATTCTTTGGAAAAATAAAATATCTAAAATTAGACTGACTTCAATATTTAACAGCTGTATACAGTTTCAATAGTATGGACATATAGCATCGGTGGAAAATGTGTTTCAGTTATAGTTGTAACTCACTACTCATGTTGCTAATATCTACAAAGCCTCCATGGAAATCCAAAGATCACCACCGGGGAATGTTGAGCTTTGTTTTAGTGTGATTTTTCTACATTGCTTTTGTGATAAAAAGTTTAAAAGTTTTATGGATACTTTCATTTTATGCTAAAAATAGAATAAAGAAAGACAAACTTTAAACAAATTATTTCATAACTTTTTGCCACGCTTACATCAATACAAATAACCACAATCATACTTTTGTGTGTACACCATCAGAAAATAATATATTAAATGTAGTTCTAATTTACTATGAGATTATTATAGTTTAAATACCAAGGTAATATTCTTTGCATTATACTACACTGGAGCATGGCAGCAGTTGGGTAGGGCAGGTGGGCTGCCGGGGCTGGGTCCCTTGGGGCAGGGAGGGTTCTCACCTGCCCCCCTCTGGGGCACCCTGAGCGAAAACAGCCTGGCGCGGAGTCCATTGCATGGCTATGGGGGCCTCATCTTATACTCCCGTCTGTGAGGAGCAGCCATTGAGATCTGGAGGGTGGCCGATGAGAAGATTATCTGGTGCCCACAGGGTGTGGCAGGGTATGGCTTGTGGGTGTGATCCCTGGGTCACCAGAGATTGGGCAGGCAGAGGATCTCTGCTTCCAGGTCCTGTTGAGTTCAGAGTCCAAGGTCACAAAGTTCTGCATTATCTGGGTTCCCTGGGACTTCATTCATGTGTGAGGCTCGGCCTGAGCATCCAGAAAGTGGCCTGGAGTGTGACGGCAGATACGAAGGCGATCTGGCTGCAACATCTGTCACCTCATTGATTGCCACGGTTGATTTGGCTGATCTGGCTGGCTAGGTGGGTGTCCCCTTCCTCACTCACCAACTGCCACCATGCTCCAGGCCGCTTTCCAGACTGCGTGGCCAACACATTATAAGGCACTTCCTACCCATTTTCCATAATTACCACACCATATTTGATGGAGTTGAGACAGTAGGCAACAAATCATAAAGTTACATATGTATTTTATATATGTATATATACATATACATATATATACATACATATACATATACCTCTTGGAGAGCCTGGCATGCTACCGAGAGGAGAGTATCCCGCCCACACAGCAGAGTCTGGCAAGCTACCTGTGATGTATTCGATATGCCAAAAACAGTAACAACAAGTCTCACAATGGAGATGTTACTGGTGCCTGCTTGAGTAAATAGATGAGCAACCGGATGACAGTGATACAGTGATACTACACTAGTTATAAAGTAGGATTTTTCTTTAGACAAAACAGACTAGTGAATCAGATTAGATTTTACAGTTAGAACATATTTTTGTTAGAACTTGTGAGAAAAATATGCTACAAAGACATCCTTGACTTTATATTAGTGGAAAAAGAGAATCATGTAGACTCATGTACATCTGGAACACCTTTTTATTGTGACAATAGCCTACAAAAGAGGAATCTGAGTTAGATTTCTAGTTTAAGATGATGAATATTACTTGACACTGTAAGAGCTCTAGCCTGTGACACTATGCAATTCTTAGGCTTTACTTCTAAATTATTAAAGTATGTTTAAATCATTCATAGAAAAGTTAAAGTAAAAAGGAAAACTGAAGGACTACTAAATGTATGAAAGCTAGAATTATAGTGCTATTTGCATCTCTAGACACCAGTAATAATAGGATTTGTAGCATTGAACCAGGGATAATGAAAACCCTCTCGACTCAAGGTTTATCTTTCTTCTTTAAAATCAGGTTTAATAGTACATTATCTAAAAAAGAAAATATTAAATTGGTACATATTCTAACTGTGACCTCTGGGTTAATTCTACTCCATTGTGAGCAACATACAAACCAGACATTTCAATTTGGTTTTTACTGAAAAGTACTGATCAAATTCTTTCCAGAATAACACAAATACTACTAAGAGATTTATTCAAAGTTGCTGGGGTATCATATTTTCATTTATTATACAGTTTCAACTAGTTTGCAAAATGAAGAAAGGATCAGCAGATAGGATAAGGAATCTTGCCATTTTAATCTTATTTCATTGTCAAGAAAGAAATCAAGGTCCTAGGCACAATCAAGGAGAAGGGAAGACACAAGATTTAATGTGTTTGGGGCTGGTGTGATAGCACAGCAGGTAGGGCATTTGCTTTGCATGCAGCCGACCCAGGTTCGATTCCCAGCATCCCATATGTTCCCCTGAGCACTGCCAGGAATAATTCCTGAGTGCAAAGCCAGGAGTAACCTCTGTGCAAGGCAAGTGCAAGGCACATGCCCTACCTACTGTAATATTGCTCCGGCCCACATCGCTGGGAGTGACTAAAAGAGCAACAACAACAACGAAAGGATTTAATGTGGTGACCTTCTTAGAATTTTACTCATTACCAGAATAAACAGAAACAACTTAATTTTGTTTTAGAACTACTCCCAGCAGTGCCTGGAGGACCAAGCAGTCCTGAGATTGAATCTAGGGTTCCTGCATGCAAAGCATACAACCTTTTGAGTCATCTTCGTAACTTTAAAAAAAAGGTTTTACAAAGTAAAATAAAGGTAATTTACCATATAAGCACATTTTAATAATCATAATCACCAAATTAAATTTTCATTGCATATTATCATGGAATAGTATGCAACACAGTATGTTCTCATTTACCAAAAATGTTAATCTTATAAGACAACTATATATTTCTAAAATCAGTAAGAACTTGGGTATCATACAACATAAATCACGTATTTGTATTTTATTTGGTTTTTGGTCTACATTTGGCTATGCTCAGGACTTATTCCTGTCTCTGTGCTCTGTGATCACCCCTGGCATGGCTTGGAGGGGACCATATATGGTGCCAGGGATAGAGCCCAGGTTGACTATATGCTAAGCAGGTGCCTTGCCCACTGTGCTACCTTCAGCTCCTAAATCAAATATTTTAAAGAAGAAAATACAGTTAATTTATATAGGTGATGTATCAATTTTTTATATGAAGTTAGGACCAATTAATTTTCCTTAAATTTTGAGAGCTTATAAAACTCAACAGCTAAAAACTGGGGGAATTTTGGGCCGGAGCAATATTACAGTAGGTTGGGTCTTGCACATGGCCAACCCGGGTTCAATCCCATGCATCCCATATTGTCTTCCAAGCACCACCAGGAATAATTTCTGAGTGCAGAGCCAGAAGTAACTCCTGAGCATCTCCTGTTATGGCCCAACAACAACAAACAACAACAAAAATACAGTGAATTTAGAAAATTTGTGCATTCACAAAATCTCTGTAGTTGTTTATATATCTGCATTCTTTTTCAAGTTTTTTAAATTCTACTTATTTTATTATATAATCACTAGACTGATAGAAATGTCATTAGGATGACATTTTCCCCACTCTTTCATTAATGATCAATATTTAATGATGAAATATTTGCTTAAGGAAAATTAACAGAAGTCTATCTGAGTTTGTTTACTTACTAAATAAAAAATTATGAATGGAAAAACATTTTTTCATGAATGGAAAACCTTTTGATGAAAATTTCTAAGTGCTTTTTCCAAAAGGAATTTAAAACACCCACAATAATCACACTATTGCCATAGTGAGTGCTGTAATCAAAACAGAGAAAGCTTTGTTAAAGTTGACTAATTTTTTAGTCAAGATGATTTTTTTTACTCTCCCCTTACCAATGACTGTGTAGGTGACAGAGAGTTTCTTACACCGAATTTGGTTGTATAGAAATATATGCTAGCTGTTAAATATTCACCATTTTCTCTTACTCATTTCTCTCTCCCATTTCAGATTTAATACTGTAGAAAATGTTCTTTTAGAAAGTTCTTTTAGAGTCATGTTACTTCCTTGGCATTTAAGAAAAGACATTGACTTATGCATACAAATGAAACCAAAATGAAATCCTACAGAGATTTCTCAAACATAAAATTTAAAACATAAATTAAATTATACACTAAAGATTTCCATTTTGATTAATTTGGGGGAACCAAAATGTAACAATGTTTTAAATTTAGGCATAAAATGCAGTTAATATACAGAAGTAGATACACCATCTGTTGTGCTAAATTCATGAAGTGAAGTTGTCCAGTGAGCTATTGTGATACTGCAAAAATACTGTTTTAAAAACTTCACTGTATCACTGTCATCTCATTGTTCATTAATTTACTTGAGCAGACACCAGTAACATCTCTATTCCTCCCAGCCCTGAGATTTTAGCAGCCTCTCCTTACTTGTCTTTCCCAACAATTGGAGGCTCTTTCAGGGTCAGGAGAATGAGACCTATCATTACTGTTTTTGTCATATCAAATATGCCGTGGGTAGCTTGCCAGGCTCTGCCTGTGTGGGCGGGATACTCTCGGTAGCTTGCCGGGCTCTCCAGGAGGTACATATATATGTATATATGTATATGTATGTATGTATGTATATATATATATATATATATATATATATATATAACTCTCTATGATTTGTTGCCTACTGTCTAAACTCCATCAAATACGGTGTGGTAATTATGGAAAATGGGTAGGAAGTGTCTTATAATGTGTTGTGTTTCGGAAAGTGGCCTGGAGTGTGGCAGCAGTTGGGTAGTGGAGGTCAGCTGCTGGGGCTGGGTCCCTTGGGGTGGGGAGGGTTCTCACCCGCTCCCCTCTGGGGCACCCTGAGTGAAAACAGCCTGGCGCAGAGTCCCTTTTTAAAAACTTAGACCAAAAAAACCTACTTAATCTTTAATTATATGTAATTGTATAGAAAGAAAAGAACATTAACATTCCAGCCCACTTCAGAATGAATTTGGTAATTTCTCTCAAGCACAGCTAATGCCCACATCACACCTCCAAAACATTGCCAGGAGCAGATCAATCTATTTGTGATGTCCTCTAGAGCAATTTCTTTCTGACAATAATTTCCCTTAAAATTCTGACATTTTACAGTAAATGAATATTCAAAAGGCTACACAACTATCATCAGGCCATATAAAATTCCCTGGCTATCTTAAAAACATAAAGTTGTTCATGACATAATATAAATTCGTAGGACTGCTGGTATTTTATTTACTAAATTTTTCTTACTTGTTTCTGGGTCACACCTGTGCTCAGGACTTACTCCTATCTCTGTGCTCAAAAATCACTCCTGGAAGGCTCAGGGAACCATCTGAGGTTCCAAAGGTTAAACCCAGGTCGGCCATGTGCAAGGTAGGGGCCCCACCCACTGTACTATCTCCCTGACCCTATTTACTAAATTTTTAATTGATGTTGAGTTGTATTCAACAATTTATGTCAAATGGACCATTTTTTAAAAATTTATTTTCTTTTTTAATTAGTGAATCACCATGAGGGTACAGATACAGATTCACACATTTTCGAGCTTGTTTTTCCCTCATACAATGTTCACAAACACATCCCTCCACCAGTGCCCATCCTTCACCACAAATAAACCCAGTATCCCTCCCACCCCTCAATTCCATCTCCCCTCCACCCCACCCTACCTCTATGGCAGGGTATTCCCTTTTGATCTCTCATCTCCAATTGGCTGTTGTGGCTTGAAATAGGGGTATTGAGTGGCCATTGTGTTCAGTCTCTAGTCTACTTTCAGCACAAATCTCCCTTCCTGCACAGGATCTCCAACCACATTTTACTTGGTGTTCCCTTCTCTATCTGAGCTGCCTTTTTCCCCAGCATGTGAAACCAGCTTCCAAGCCATGGAGCCAACCTACTGGTACTTACTTCTACTATTCTTGGATATTAGTCTCCTACTCTGTTATTTTATATTCCACAGATGAGTGCAAACTTTCTATGTCTGTCTCTCTCTTTCTGAGTCATTTCACTTAGCATGATACTTTCCATGTTGATGCATTTATATGCAAAGCTGGAGTGATAGATAGCACAGCTGGTAGGGCATTTGCCTTGCACGCCGCCGACCTGGGTTTGATTCCCAGCATTCCATATGGTCCCCTGAGCATGACCAGGGGTAATTCCTGAGTGCAGAGTCAGGAGTGACCCCTGAGCATCGCTGGGTGTGACCCAAAAAGCAAAAAAAAGGACCACTTTTAAAAATAAGAAAGCAGCAGGTAGATAGTCTATATTAGTGTGATAATAAAAGTATGATTTATAAGACTTTACAAGTCTTATAAATATATGCACAAAACTATCATGAACAGTATTGTAATTTGAGGCACTGTGATAAAAATGGAGAAAATAAAGTAATGAACTTAATAGTCAAACAATCTAATGTATTTTCTTTTTTTGGGGGGGGAGGCATACTGAGCTTTACTCAGAGCTTACTACTCCTGGTTCTGAACTTAGGGAATCCTCCTGGTAAGCTCAGGGGGGCCATATGTGGTGCCGGGGATGGAACCCGGGTCAACACATACAAAGAAAGTCCCCCTACCCACTGTAAAATTGCTCTGACTTCTCATTAAACAATATTCACTGACTGAATCAACCAAGAACTTAGAATTATTATGCTTTCCCATCACACAGATATGACACAAGAAAATAAAAAACAAAACAAAACAAATGTACTATATAGTTCAGAGTGAAGGCTTTATAAGTGGCAAACGAAGAGCAAATGTCAAACACGCATTTTGCTATGGAAAACTCTGATCCAGACAGGAAAGTACCATCAATTATATGAAAGGAAACTTATACCAATACAATCTGGATGATGTAATAGAACATAAAAGCAACATGTTTACCCAGATAAAAATACTTACCGGGGAAAACCACATCACTTTAAGTATCCAAATTGTAAGAGCAAAATTCACAAGGAGGATGATGAGTAGGAGAAGGACGAACAGGTAGAGGCAACGTTTCCTCCAGCCATAAATGCCAATCTTGTACACATACTGGTTCTCTGGTCTCTCTACGTGGGTACCTTCTGTGGCTGTAATGTACTGTTCTCGTACCATCTATCACAGAAGAAGGATTTGGGGATTTATAGGGGTGAAAATGAGAAGAGAGGGGTAGAGAGAGGAAGGATATAGTCAGAAGAGATCAGAAGAACACTTATTTTTTTCAGTACTGTGAGTCTAACAAAATATGTATTTTTACCCTAGTAACAAATTTTCAATTAAAATATTAAATATTTCTTTGACAGTGTAACAGAGTGATAATGTGATAATTCATCATCATCATCATCATCATCATCATCACCATCATCATCACCATCATCGATTTTCTCAAGTGGTCTCAGTAACGTCTCCATTTGTCCTACCCCTGAGATTTTAGAAAAGCCTCTCTTTACTCATCCTTCCCAATGGTGCCGCATTGGAGGCTCTTTCAGGGTCAGGGGAATGAGACCCATCATTGTTACTGGTTTTGGCATATGAATACACCACGGGGAGTTTGCCAGGCTCTCCGATGTGGGATAGTGATAATTAGTTGTTCAAAATATTTTACATGTCATTTTAAACACAGTGACCATATTTTCAGATTCCAGTTCTCTAGTGAGCAAGTTCTTAAAGATTCAGTGGGCAGAAAATTAAGCTGACACCTGTATAGTTTTTAAAAAGTAGAATCAAATTACTCAATTTTATGTGAAGTAATTAAATAACATATTTCATTGGCTACTCAATTATCTAATTAAAAACTCTACTAGCACACTAGCTTTCACCTAAAAATAAATCCACAAATATTGATCCTTTCAGGAAATATCAGAAAATAGATGCATATAAATTGTACAGGTATTCAGTTTTATGCAGATTAGAGTAGGAGAGTATAACAATTTCAAGTCTATGGAAATATTTTTTAATGATTGTTTTTACCTTTATGCAATGAAGAAAAGAAAGTTATTATAAGAATAAATATTATGAATACATCTGACTATAAATAGAAATGATGAACCAGAATGTAAAATAATCTCTGAAAGTTTTGTTATGCAACGTTCATGCACTTAATTTTAGAAATTGTTTGGAGGTGTCCTTATTTAAAACATCATCTAAATCTCCCAAAATGGTTATTATATTATAGTTTTAGAGATCAAAAATATGAAAATCACTATTGAGTTTTTAAAAATCTAGTTTGCCTACCCAATGGTGTGTGTGTGTGTGTGTGTGTGTGTTATATTATGCTGCTACCACTGCATGTTTTGGATTCTGGAAGCAAGTAGCTGCTGGGGGCTCACATAGGGCAGGTTCCAGGCTGACCTGCCCCCCTTCAATTTACCCTGGTCTGTTCAGCCATGTATGGGCCCGAGATTAATTGTGGTTTTCGGTCTCTTTCGAGATTTATATATAGGTCTCTGAAATAAGGCCTATTAATGAGCTTATATAGCTGAGCTGGAGGTGGTTCGTGGGCATGGCTCCCACATACCTAACTTTTGGCCATTTAATTTCTCAGTAAACTTGGTCCCAAGTTGTTGGGGTCTGGCCAGAGGCACAGTGGCAATTTTGGGGTATCAGGAAGCCTGAAGGCACCATCAGGCTGCTGATGCACTGTCCCTGTAGTATATGGGTCATTCTTCCAGAGAAGAAGAAAACTTACATATTTATTCAATTAAAACTGACTAAGTCATGCTAGCACTGAGAGTCACTGGATGAATTTTAATTTACACCTGTCTTAAGATTCCAATATTACCTAATTCTCACATTAAGTAGTTAGTCCTCAAGCATTATAACTCCCATTATTGTAAATGGATGCCAACATTTCAGAGAACAAAATAAGGAACCTGTCATGGTAGACGTGTGTATGACAAAGTACACAATAGTAACAAAGACTTTATAATAGATTATAAAATTGGAAAATATTTCCCTTAAATACAAGATTAGCATCTCAAAATACTAAAATATTAATATTTCATGAGTTCCGCTGGACTGGAGCGATAGCACAGCGGCTGGGGCGTTTGTCTTGGACATGGCTGACCTGGGTTCAATTCCTCCGTCCCTCCGTCCCTCTCTGAGAGCCTCTCTGAGAGCCTGGCAAGCTCTCAGAGAGTATCCCGCCCGCATGGCAGAGCCTGGCAAGCTACCCGTGGCGTATTGGATATGCCAAAAATAGTAACAACAAGTCTCACAATGGAGACATTACTGGTGCCCGCTCGAGCAAATCAATGAGCAACAGGATGAAAGTGATACAGTGCTGCAGTGAGTTCTGCTAAGGGAGATAACAGTGTGCACTAAAATCACAACTGTCAATTAACGAATAGTGGAGGGAGGGTGGGAGAAAAAATACTTTGGAGTAGAGGTGACATAGGGATTGGGCAGGAGGATCCTGGGCACTTGGGTGATGGGGGTCATAAGAAACTCTGTATATCAATACCAGAAAGTTAAACACAATTGCAGTCCTATTACCTAAACTACATATATATGCATATAGCTAGCTAGCTAGCTTGATAGATAGCTAGATAGATGTAGATAGATAGATAGCTATAAAGACTGAGATGCAAGACATGAAATCACAAAATACATCAAAGTTAGGTAAAATTTCTATGATGTGACTATTAAAGATTTTCAAGGATTTTATTCAATAATCCAGAAAGTATCTTGCCCGCACGCCTGGCTGTCTTCCCCGGGGCCTCTCGGAAGGGATGGGCTCCAGCTTCCCTCCCTGTCTCGAGCAGAGCTCCTGGCAGCCGAAGACCACTGGAACCTAGCCACAGCCACGCTTAAGGCCCCTCTCCACACGTTCAGACAGGCCTTACTCATGAAGGTACCGGCAGAGGAACCCAAGTGTGTGTAATTCCATCAATGGCCAACATCCAGAGACTTAAAAGCAAGCTCCCAGAAGCGATATCTTACAGCCTGCTTCTCCCTCTGAGAGAAACTAGCAAGCTATTAAGACTTTCCTGCCCACATGGGACAGCCTAGCAAGCTTCCCATGGTGTATTCATATGCTAAAGCCAGTAACAGGTGGATCTCATTCCCCTGATCCTGAAAGAGCCTCCAATGTGGCATCGTTGGGAAGGCCGAGTGGAGAGAGGCTTCTAAAATCTCAGGGTTAGGATGAATGGAGAGGTTACTGAGCCCGCACAAGAAATCAACGATCAACGGGATTTTGTGATTTGTGATTCGTGGTTATCCAATAACAAAATAATTTGAAAGTAAAAACAATCAATTTAGACTATATTAAATTTAAACTGTGAAAAGTTTTGCATATTAAAATAGAAACAATAAAAAGACATGTTTCTGGACAGAATTTTTCTGCACATCTTATGTCTGATAAGTGATTAGTACCCAGAGTATACTTAAAAAACTCTAATTTTTTTGTAAAAGTAAAGTCTGTAAAAAAATCTATAAAATACAAATGATTTCAAAAATTAATAACCATACATTATTAATAACCATACATTATTAATAACCATAACCTCATGCATGAAGGTACCGGCAGAGGAACCCAGGAGTGTGGAATCCCATCAATGGCCAACATCCAGGAAACTTAAAAGCAAGCTCTCAGAAGACAGTGATGCAGTGTCTCTTGCCCGCATGCCTGGCTGTCTTTCTCAGGGCCCCTTGGAGGGGATGGACTCCAGCTTCCCTCCCCACACCGAGCAGAGCTCCTGGTGGCCAAGGACCACCGGAACCTAGCTACAGCCATGCTGGAGGCCCCTCTCCACACGTTCGGACAGGTCTCATGCATGAAGGTACCGGCAGAGGAACCCAGGTGTGTGTAATCCCATCAACGGCCAACATCTAGAGAGACTTAAAAGCAAGCTCTCAGAAGCGTGGGGCCGGAAGCGGCCGCGCAATATCTTTAGGCTGCTTCTCCCTTTGGGAGAAACTGGCAGTCTTCTGAGAGTTTCCTGCCCACATGGGACAGCCTTGCAAGCTTCCCATGGTGTATTCATATGCAAAATCCAGTAACAAGCTGGATCTCATTCCCATGACCCTGAAGAGCCCCGTGCAACATCGATGGGAGAGCCAAGTCCAGATGGACTTCTAAGATCTCAGGGAAAGGATGAAATGAGATGTTACTGGGCCTGCCCGAGAAATCCGGTGATTAATGGGCTATCGTGATTGTGATCGAATAACCATACATATTCATTAAAAAGCACTAATACACATAGAAAAATGTTCAGTTTTACTGTGAATCAAAGAAATACAAGTAAATTAAACTGTCATTTCTATTTCAAATATTAAGGGAGACTTAAACACTGATGGTAACCAATGTTGTAAAGCCATTTGAAAAGCAGGCATTGCACCCCTGTTACTAAAAGTGAAAATTAGTACTGGAGTAATAGTATAGAGGGTAAGGCACTTAAATTACATGTAAAAGATCTACACTAATCCCACAAGAAAATGAAATTCCTGAGAATGGACAAGGGTAATCCCTGAGCAGAGAGCAAGGAGCAAGCCCTAAGCATCACTGGGTGTGCCCCCATGATGTGAATTATGTGAAAGTTAACATAATCCCTTTAGAAAGACATTGGCGTTATATAACAAGAACTCTATATAACAAGAACATAGTAATTCTGACTCTAGCAGTTTATTCCGAAGAGATTAAATGAAAAGAGATTTATGTAAATATATTTGAGTAAGCATTATCTTTAATGACTAAAAGTTGAAAACTATGAAGAAATACATACCAGAGTAGTCAATTTGTTGGATTATGCAGTAGAGTTAAATGTTTGAAAGCAAATAATATACAGAAAAATGCTAAGTATAGAGTTAAATGAAAAATAAATTATAAAATAGGATCGATAGCACAGCGGGTAGGGCGTTTGCCTTGCACGTGGCTGACTCAGGTTCGATTTCTCCATCCCTTTCGGAGAATCCGGCAAGCTACAGAGAGTATCCCTGCATGGCAAAGCCTGGCAAGCTACTCGTGGCATATTTGATATGCCAAAAACAGTAACAACAAGTCTCACAATGGAGACGTTACTGGTGCCTGCTCAAGCAAATCAATGAGCAACGAGATGACAGTTATACATTAAATTACATATTATAAAAAGACATATTAAGAATGACTAAATTATTTGTTTTATTTTTAATTGAAATTGTTCAGCATGGTACACTTACTCAAAGTATGAATTACATAATTAACAGTTTCACCTAAAGTCACCAAATTATCATTAATTTTACAACTTGTGTATTAGTATAATCACATATGACCTTATTATAAATAAACATGAACACAAGACTGCAAGGATACATGCAGGCACACATACAGACCAAAAGGTTATCACTTGTACTCACTTCTTTAGAGTAAGATTGACTTTTAAAATGAAATGGCAAACATTGCCATTTAAAAAAAAAGTTCCTTACAAAATACACCAAATCAGCACAATAAAGGGCTTCATGTGGTAAGAAGATCTGAAAGGGGTCAGGGAACCTTTCAATAAATGAACAACTGGCAAAAAGCGAGACAAAAACCTCAAACTCACTAGGACATAAATGTTAATTTATGACTGTGGTATTAAAGGGTTTTTTTTTTGCACTTTGTATTTAGACTTATTTTTAAACTATCAAATCAAAGGTAAGCAATCCATATGTGTGTGTATGTCTGTGTGTGTTTTATCCTTGGATTTTCTTAAACAGATTTGAAGCTTCTACTTTTGCATTATTATGTAGTATCTGATAAATAGGTGGTAACAACATCCAGAAATCGAAGTTGGCATGAAGTTGCACAGAACAGTGAATAAATAAGTATAGTACTTGAGTCAATTACAAGTAGAGTATCACAACAAAGACTGCTATTTCTAGCTAGAAACCTAGTCTCTTAATCAAAGTCAGGTGTATTTTGGTAGCAAACATACTTCCACTTCTTGGCATCATTTATAGCTGCCATCAACTTCTAACTTGATGCACATCCATCAAATAGACGATGAAATACCTCAGTGAGAGTTAATATTTTCTTTTAAAAAAATGCACTGCATAGCAAATGCATTTTGACAAAGCAAAGCTAGCTATACTTCTATACTTCTGCATCACATTACTGTGGCACTTACTGATTCCTTCTATGTCACATTTAGTGTCAACCCTCTGCATCACCCTGCAGCAGTACCCACTATTTGTACTGTATCTATTCAGTTTTACCTAGTGGTTCTTTGCATATTACATTACAGTTGGCATCTACTGATTCATTTTATATTACACTATAGTGAGAACCCAATTCTTTGCTTAAACTTTCTTGGGTCCCTCGGGCTTGCAACTGAAAGAGTCTTAAATATTACATATATTAACATATGTAAAATTTTTACATTATTTTATTGTATGGGGAGGAGCTGGTCCACACCAGGAGGTGCTCAGGGCTTGCTCCTGGCTCTGTGATCATGGATCACTCCTGGCAGGGTTCAGGGGACTATATGTGGTGCCGGAAATAGAAGCTGCGTCAGCTACAGGAAAGGCCAGGATCTTACCAACTTTGTTATTGCTTTGGTCCTAAAGAGAAGCAAATCTTAACTTTTACAATAAGGCATTCTTATGATAGTTCATCACTCTTATAACGATGAACAACTAACTATGGAAAAATTACTAAAAATTTGATGTTTTTTAATGTTTTTGGTCCAGTTCATTTTGTGGTCAAATATTCTTCTAAAACCAATTTTCCAGACAGAAATATGTTTCCTGTAAAATATGTATTTCTTTATCTGTAGCTGTCAGTGAGATCACAATGTATTTGGATGTAGGTTATGTGATCTACAGTTCTAGGCAAATAATACTAATTTCTTTCATATAATTTGTTCCATTGGTGGAAATAATTGACTATTCCCTGCTTGAAAATGTTCATTTCTTATCTTCTTTTGCTTTTCTTTCCTTTTAATTTTTTCTTCTCTTTTTCCTTTAGGTTTTGAGTGACAGCTGGTAGTACTCAAGGCTTACTCCTGGCTCTCCACCCAAAGCTCCTACCAGTGGACAAGATGGGATAGTGGGGGTCGAACCCAGGTCAGTCACATTCATGGCAAATTCCCTACCTGTTGTACCATCACTCTGCCCATTTCTTGCTTTCTGACCTAAATACAATTTCTACTAATTTACTCTGCATTTTTCTGGTCTTGGCATCTCAGCCACTTTAATATTTTATTTCTCCTTTATCTAAAACACCTTTAAACTCTATATTAAAATATCTGAAAGGTGGCTTCTGTCATCACCCTTTGAATTTCACACTGAACTTGTTCAAAGAGTGATTTCATCGTCAGGTAACTTCATTTTCCTTCCCAGTCTCTTTCTCCCCAGCTGAGTAGGATAACACTTCTTTTCAGTTTCCTGCACAGACACTTGACAGTCACCTATGATCTGTCACCTCATTCCTTTTTCTTTATTGATTCCTGCCATGTCCATGCCCTAGAGAAAGCTCTGCTCCCCCACTCTCTTCTGCACTCCATTATACCAATTCCAGGAGTTCTTGACCTCTTCTCGACATAGCCTCTTCTTGGCCTCCTACACCCACTCTTGTCTGTTTACTCTGTAAGACTTTCTGAAACAAAAAGCAGACCTTGAGTCTCTCATTTTGGAGCAACTGTACTTTCCTCTGCAATACAAACACAACCCTTGCACCTGCAACAGGCTAACTTTTGCTAATCCAGGAACAGTCAGAAAGAAGGGAAACAGACAACATGTGGGGAATGGGTGTGGAACTTCCTGGACTGCTTAGGCAGACCACTGTCCCCAAACCTCAGCAACACTTATCAAACTCTTCCTTTATAAATTTTTATGGGAGCTCAACTATAAATGCATAATTTATTAATCCCTGGCAAGTAGCAATAAAATTCATCCTCAAGCCTCTCTCCCTTTACCAGAGGTCTGGGGAAGAGACAGGAAGTTCTCTCTCCTATTAATTTTTGTTCCCTTGGCAACCAGCCCCCAACTAGTGGGGGATTTTTAACTGCCTTCTAAATATTAACTTCATTATCATAACATAACACAATATGTTATGTTATGCATATATACATAATACATATTATATAACACAATACAACATAGTAACACAAGAAAACAGCATGCCAAGCATGACTGACATAACATAAAATGGGTGATACCTTGATCACTTGCAATACTCAAAATATTTCAAAGTTTCTGAGTACCATGATTCATACTGTGGACACAAATCAAGTACATGTGAGAAATACACTTTGGTCATCAGAAAAACCAAATATATATATTTTCTATGAATCATAATGTATCAGGCAATCAACAAAGGAGCTAACACATACAAATAAAACAAGAAAGGATATATGTGAGACAGAGGTTATAGGAGCCCATAAAAAAAATCACAATTCTTAGGGTTGTAGTGATAGGACAACAACTTGGGCACTTACTTTGCACACGCCAACCTAGGTGCAATCCCAGCATCCCAGATGGTTCCCGGGCCTTGCCTGAAGGGATCCCTGAGCACAGAGTCAGGAAAAAGTATTGAGCACCTCTGGGTGTGACCAAAATATTTTTTTAATAAAATAAAAATAAATTTAAAATCAGAACTCTTTGCTCAGTTTCCAGATTAAGTAAGTTTCTTAATCTGGAAACTTTTGACTGAGAAAGAGTTCATATTCCCAGAAGGAGGTACTGGAAACACCAGATGAAGAGCATATAGCAATCATTTACCCAGCTTTGTTCCAACAGAACAAAATACCATTTAACAGGGCTGTTGTGCAGTAAGAAAAGTAATACCAGGGCATTTTGAGGCAATGGACATAGACTCTGCCACTAATACCAGGAACTGAAAGTGTTATTGTGATCTCTCTGTTGAGTGAGGATATATGGGAACCAGGTGATAAATGGAATTCTAGCTCATAGGAGTCTCTTAGAACCAAAAAGTGAAGGGCTAGAGCAATAACACAGCAGAAAGGGGTGCTCCAGCACCCAATGCAATCCCCTGAAGAATCCCCTACAAGGAGTGATTAAGTGCAAAACCAGAAATAAACCCTGAGCATTGCTGGGTAAGGCACAAATTAAAACAAAGCAACAAACCAATAAAACTACCAAATAGTCATTCCCCTGACCAACAAATATCTAATTAGAGTTAGTATAGTTGGTAAAATTCCCACCTTGAAATGCCTTGGTTTTCATGATAATAAATTTTATAGTGTGAAAACTCAAAAGAAAAGCTCTTAAATTGCTCTTTCATCACTTTTTCCTCTCAGGATGAATGGCAGAGACCAGAGTTACACTATATTATTATTGAATCATTGTGAAATACAGTTACAGAGCTGTTCATGATTGGTTTCAGTCATACAATGTTCCATCACCCATCCCTTCACCAGTGCATATTTCCACCACTAATGTCCCAGTTACCCCCACCCCCACTTCCACTCCATGCATCCCCACAGCTTACCTCTATGGCAGGCACTTTTCTTTTAAAGCTCATGAGTTAGTAGTACATTTCTATTACCACTTAATTTACCAATCTGATCTTAGGGAAATTAGACATATCCTAGCTACTGCAACATAGGCTGCCCAGGCAGGGCATGAACACTTTATGGACTATGGCCACACAACTATGTGTAGCACAATTAGAATACCAGATGAATTTCCTCAATTTCTCTCACAAATGAAGATCCAAAGTAGTTAGTGTTTACATATGAGAGACAACAGTATTTCTCAATGCTGAGTGTCACACACTCAGAAGAGATTCGGACATTGGCCAAATACAGTATTTTTCCACTAGATTCATGATATAATGTTTTCTGGGCTGGATGAATGAATAAAAGTAACAAATAATGGGAATGGCCAGTAAAATACTTGGGGCCTGTCAAATCAGAGTTTCAAGAAGTCATGTTCTAGGACATTTGGGCATTACACCTCCAAAGTAAAGAATTATTGCTTCTTGCCTTTTTTTTGAACTGCAATAAAGGAAGAATAGTGCTTCTTAAGCATTTCAAGTTCTGGATATAGCTTACTTCACTTAGAAAATCCATTTCAGTTCATTTCCAGAGTCAGAAGTAAGACTGATAAATCCAAGCAGGGACCAAACAGGTCCCCACAGCAGGTCCCGGGCTGCTGTGCTAGCAATGCTTAGACCATGTGCTCTATCCACTAGAGGAATCAGAGGGATCTGTGATGGGCAAAGATTTCAGACACTGATTGGGGAAAATTACAATACAGACCTCCAGGGTTTTGGAATAAAACTCCGCTCTCTGAAGCACAGAATCATCTATCACATGAAAAACATTTTCTGTGAGTTGGCTTTAGTGGAGACATGACATCTTACCATGAAACACAGAGTGACAATTTGTTCAGAATTTTCTATTGTAGCATAAGTTCTACTAGACCTACCAAGGCATATGGTTAGCAGAGCAGCAACTAAATATAAGGGTGATATAATCAGGGAATGAAACTGGCAGAGGCTAAACTGTTTACCCAGGAACTCAGATCACTTAATTTTGATACCATCTCTCTGGTTATGGAAAAGTGTAGCTTATCCCTAAGGGACAAGTGGAAAAAGTTAAATGTAGTTTAGAATGGATTTGCTCAATATATTGGTGCAAATCCCATAAAACGTTTTGTTATTTGGCCACTGCTTCATCAAGGAGTCCTGGAAGGACACATTATGAGGAAATATTCCCTAAACACCAAGAAGAAAACTGGGCACTTGCTTACCCACATTATGTGGAAATAGGGAAATCACCTGAGTTTGAAATGCATACAGTGTCATGGATCAACTTCCACAAGGATTATTTGGGAGAATTGGCAAGTATTGGAAGAGTTTGGAAAAGGGAGGACAAAGAAATTATGGAAGGAACTTATGAGTGGACCTATTGGGATGAAGGGGGAAGATATTTGTATCACATGTTACCCCAGAATATCTACCACAGAGAGGCATCAGAGTGCCAAAATGACCGATTCAGATGACACGAACCAGCCCATCATCACTGTCATCTACCCCCCAGCAGCCCCACAATGGGGTCATATGTAAAGTGGCAATCTTGGTTGAGATAGAGGCTACATACTTGCCCAACAAGGGCAGAACTAGATACTGTCAGTTTAACGGCCAAGAGACATCAAGGCTACACAAACACTTATTAAGAAAAAATAAGAACAAAGAGTAAAAGATGTCAGTGGTAAGTCCATTGCTTCCTTATGAGCAGAGCTGACACAGACTGAGTGTTGATTTTTTCCTGCATACAAGGCCTTGTCAGCATCACTCTCCAGTGACATAAAGGCTTTGATCCACTTATGGGATCCCATGTGACATGACAAGAAACCAAAAAACTTTAGAGCAATGACAGTATGACACTTGTCTGCATGGTCTACTATTCCTACCACCCACTGAATTTCACAGAAACTGAAAACCTGATAGGGGGTAGCCTTTTATTTTTACTTTGTTTTTGTTTGGGGGTTCACACCTGAAAATGTTCAGGGGTTACTCCTAGGTCTATGATCAAGAATCACTCTTGGAGGTGCTTGGGGGAAAGTATTTGGTGCTAAGGATCAAATCTGGGTCAGCTGCATACAAGGTCAGCACCCAACCCACTGTAAAATCTCTCCAGTCCTGTGATAGCCTATTAAAATGCTGCTGGGTCACAACATGGAGACTGCAGGGCTAAAGACGGTGATACCTCAAGATGTAAATAGATTCAATTTAATTGTGCAGTGTTCCTACTGTGTCTAAGGTCTGGGAAACAAGGTAAAATAAGAATGGCCTTTCTTAACCCCCACAGGAAATTTGTACCTCCCAACATCAGGCCACAGGTTCTGTAGATTCAGAAGTCTGTTTCTAAAGGGAGTATTTCTGCCAGGGAGTACAAAATGACTTAATTTTTCAGTTGTTATAGGTGACTCCAGCTACTAGCAAGATCCCAAGTTGAAGTTAGTGTCCCATGTTAATACTGATTGAATTATTAGAAGAATATGATTGAATTACTAAAGAAATATGTCTGTCTCCAAGGAATTTTTTTTATATCCACTGGCCACTTTATAGGCTGATAAGGGCTTGATGATTGAATATGCATACACCTCAGATTTAACTGAGCCCCTGACAAGACTCTCAGACCAGGGAAAGGTGTCAAATGAAATTAAACAGGGTGTGTCAAATAGATGTAGTGTGTGGGGTAGATGATGAGCATCTTTTATGGCATGTAGTTCACTCCATTGATGGTGCTTTGGTGGATTCCTTCCTTGGGAAAGAAATGGACCAAAATTTATGGTGGACATATTCCCAAGTTAGACATATGAAGCAAGAAAATCAGAGTAATACAATGAATAAAATCTGGTGTTATGTCACCAGGTCATCCTCACAACCATGTTTGCAGAATTGATTGCTGATGATGAAAAGCAATATCCTGACATGCCTACTCATCATCCCTATGGGGGAGATCAGTATACATTACGGCATTAGTTATCCTATGTAAAATTACTTAAGTCCTCAGTTATTTACAAAGAAAGAGTATAGAATTGTCTTAAAAATATACATGACCAGAAAAATGACCCAGGGAAGTGCAAGAACACTACCCCTCCACTCAGCCAAGGTGCCCCCCCGCACCCCCCACCCTCACCAGCAGCCTGGCCAAAGGGAGTCCTCGGCGTTTTAGGACTGTATCATGAGTGGGACTTTAATCCTGCTCAGGCACCAACATGGCTGACTCCCTCACAGATTCAGCAGTGGCAGGGTGTGTGGCCTCCTGGGCAGTGGCCGCTCACATGACTGCAGTTATTTTCCCCTTTCCCAGTGCTTTGGAGTCACATCTCTATTTCCATTACCTAATTCTGAGGAGAACAGCCTGGCTATCCCAAACACATTAGGCCAATAGTCCACTGGCCTATCCACTATATCACTGTCATCCCATTGCTCATTGATTTGCTCGAGTGGGCACCAGTAATGTCTCTATTGTGAGACTCATTGTTACTGTGTTTGGCATATCAAACACGTAACAGGTAGCTTGCCACGCTCTGCCATGTGGGCAAGATCCTCTTGGTAGCTTTCAGGGCTCTCAAAGGGGCAGAGCAATCGAACCCAGGTTAGCCAGGTGCAAGGAAAATGCTCCAGCTAGGCTAGGCTATCACTCCAGCCCTATCCAATCTCGCCAAAATAACGGTGGACACAAGAAACTGAACAAGCCTAATTTAAAAGAACGCATCATCTGAAACTTCACTAGAGGTCTCACATAAGTCACATAGGAGCACCAAAGAAGAAGGTAGTATTCTAGAAGGGGAAAAAGATGACTACCATTGACAGAGCTCATCCAGAATTCTTTCTCACAGTGAGAGTGGGACACAGATAGTGAACTGGAGGGTCCCACCTCCATACTACCACAGCGACATGAAGAAATAGCACAAATACCCACCACGAGGAGTGGATGAAAAAAAAGAGTCTAGAGTCTCGATAGACAAATATAAACTCTCCAATAAAGAATTCAGAGATGAAATGTTTAGGATGTTTAATGAATTCAAAGAAATGGTGGAGCAGACATCCAGTAAATTAAAGAAGGACACAAAAGAAACAGTGGAACGGACAGACAAGAAACTGTAGGAAGAAATGAGAGCAGAAATACGAAAGCTACAAACAGAAGTTTCACTAATAAAGAATTTGGTACATGAAATAAAAAACTCAGTGGGTGCCCTCAATGACAACAGCTTAAGACAGAATCAGTGAGCCTGAAGATGAGTTGCAGAAAGCATACAAGGAACAACATACCATGGGAAAAGACCTCAAAATAGCTCTAGGGCGAATCAGAGACCTAGGGGATAAACTGAAGAGGAACAACATAAGAAACATTGGAGTACCAGAAGGACAGGGAGGCAATGCCGATCAAAAAGCAACAGTTAAAGATATCATTGCTGAGAAGTTTCCAGAGTTGGATAATGCAGTCATCCAGATCCAAGGAGCCTGACAGGTACCAGATAAAAGAGAACCTAGTAAAAAGAATCTAAGACATATCATAATCAGAGTGACAGATACCACAGATAGGGACACAATACTGCAAACAGCAAGGTCAAAAAGGAAATCACATACGAAGGAGCACGCCTTACATTTACAGCAGACTTATCAGAAGAAACCTTCCCAGCCTGAAAATAATGGTGGTATATAGTGAAAAACTCAATGAAATGAACACCTCACCAGGAGTACTATATCTGCTAAACTCTCACTCAAACTTGAAGGAACAATACACCATTTCGTGGATAAATAACAGCTCAGCAACTTCATAGACTCAAAACCAACCTTAAAAGAAGGACTAAAGGGACTTCTGTAAGACAAGACAACTCCTATAAACACAACAAACCTCTACAGAAAGATGGCACAACACCGTATGACAATAATCTCTCCAATGTCAGTGGTCTAAATGCACCAATTAAGAGACACAGAGTGGCAAAATGGTGTAAAAAAAACTGAACCCAACATTCTGCTGCCTACAAGTAACACATCTGAACAGTCAGAGCAAACACAGAATCAAAGTCAAAAAATGGAAAACAATACTTCAAGCAAACAACTCCCTCAAAAAACCGGGATGGCCATACTAGTATCCGACAACATAGATTTTAGGCTGAAAATGATTAGAAGGGACAGCGAAGGCCATTTTTTAATAATAAAGGGATATGTACAGCAGGAAGAAATCACACTCCTAAACATATACGTGCCCAATGAGGGGCCAGAAAATATTTAAAACAATTGCTAATAGACTAAACCCTTGAGAGGATCTCCTAGTAATCTGGAGTAATTTCCTTAGATGAGATTTTGTTAATCTCCTGGAGAAGTGGTCTTACCCCTCTTTGTTGATTTGTTTATGTTCAACCCACATTTGTGTTACTGCCCTATGTGATTGATATATAAACTAAGTCTGTAACAGAAGCAGGGGGAAGAGACAGAGAGGGCAGAGGTTAAGACAGAAGCAAGGAGAAGAGACAGAAGCAGAAAGAAGACACAGAGGCAAGACAGAAGACACAGGAGAAGACACAGAAGCAGAGAGAGAAGACACAGAAGCAGAGACAGAGATAGGTCGTAAGAAACCAGAGGAGAGATTACAGAGACAGAGACAGAGATAGAGAGACAGACAGAAGGGAGCACAGAGGCACACACAGAAGTAGAGCACAAGGAGGAGCCATCCTGATCCGGTCTATACACAGTGGCTCAAGAGCACCAAATTCGAGCAGCAAGAGAGAGAGAGAGAGAGAGAGAGAGAGAGAGAGAGAGAGAGAGAGAGAGAGTCGCCCTGAGAGCCCTCTAACAACACAACACATCCCATCATCACACCCTCCCGCGTGCGCACGTTTGTATATTTTACAGGATATCACAACAAAAACCAAAGAAATTCAAAAGATCATCAGAGATTACATTGAAAGTCTGTATGCCATGAAACAAGAGAACCTGGAAGAACTGGATAAATTCCTGGATTCCTATAACCTCCTAAGGCTGAGCCAAGAAGATTGGAATACCTGAATAGACCTATTACTATCAAGGAAATTGAAACAGTAATCAAAAGTCTTCCCAAAAACAAAAACCCAGGTTCAGATGGATTCACCAGTGAATTCTTCCAAATATTTAAAGAGGACCTATTGCCAGTTTCTTTCAGTTGAAGAAACTGAAACACTCCCAAGCTGTTTTATGAGGCACATATCATCCTAATACCAAAAGCAAACAGAGACACAACAACAACAAAAAAAGAAAATTATAGGTCAATATCCCTGATGAACATGAGTGAGAAGATTCTCAACAAAATATTAGCAAATAGTGTTCCAACAACTCATCAAAAAGATCATACACCACGACCAAGTGGGATTCATCCCAGGGATGGAAGGATGGTTAAACATTCGCAAGTCAATCAACATAATCCATAATATCAATAAAAGAAAAAAATATGATCTTATCAATAGATGCAGAGAAAGAATTTGACAAGATTCAGCAGGCATTTATGATGAAAATTCTCACCAAAATGGGAATTGACAGAACTTTCCTTAATATACTCAAAGCCATTTACCACAAGCCCATGCCAAGCATTATCCTCAAGAAGGAAAAACTAACAGCCTTCTTCCTAATATCAGGGACAAGACAAGGATGACCACCCTTACGACTCCTGTTCAATATAGTACTGGAAGTATTTGCAATAGTGGTTAGGCAAGAAAAAGAGTTTCAGGGCATCCAGATAGAAAAGGAAGAAATCAATCTCTCACTATTTGCATATAATGTGATACTATACTTAGTGAATCCTTAAGCCTCTACCAAGAAACTTCTAGAAACAATAGACTTTAAAGTCACAGACTCTAAAATCAATACGCTTTCCAATATGCAAATAATGAGAGAGAAGAAAGTGACATGAAAAAAGCAGTCCCTTTCACAATCATGCCTCAGAAAATCAAGTACTTCAGAATCAGATTAACTAAGGAGCAAAAGGACCTGTACGAAGAAAACTACAAAATGCTACTTCAAGAAATAAAAGAAGACATGAGTAAATGGAAATACATCCCCTGCTCATGGACTGGAGAATTTTAACATTGTCAAAATGGAAATACTCCCCAAAACATTATACAGATATAATTCCATCACTATAAGGTTACCCATGATATCCTTCAAAAAAGTTTATCAAACACTCCTGAAATTCATATGGAACAACAAGTGCCCATGAATAGCTAAACAAATTCTTGGGGAAAAATTATCAGCAGCATCACCTTCTGCAAACTCAAACTGTACTAAAAAGTGGTAATAATTAAAACAGCATAGTATTGGTACAAAGAGAGATCAGCTTATCAATGGAATAGGGTTGAATATTCTTACACACACCCTCAAATATATCATCATCTAATTTTTTATAAGGGACCAAGAAATATAAAGTAGAGCATGGAAAATCTCTTTAACAGATGGTGTTGGCAAAACTGCAAAAAATGATCTCAGTCCTCTACCTAACACCATGCACAAAAGTGAGATCAAAATGGATGAAAGACCTCAACATCAGACTAAAATCCATAAGGTACATTGAAGAAAAGGTTGGCAATACCTTCAATGACATTGAAGCTAAAGTTATCTTTCTTTTTAAAAAAATTTTTTTTAATTGAATTACCATGAGATACAGTTACAAACTTTCATGTTTGAGGTACAATCATAAAATTTTCAAGCACCCATCCGTCCATCAGTGCACATTTTCCACCATGTAGGATAATACTGGGTTTGTCCTTTCAGCCTTGCCGCAGGGAACTTAGTTTACCTTAAAGAAATGTCCTTTCTGTATGGACACAGGAAGACAGACAATATTATGCTTTGTAACTGGGGAGCTGATTGACTCCAATAATATTTACTCCTGGGTATCTGCTTTCTCAACTCAGTTGCCCTTAGTTCCTAGCACCCCAAAAGCAGGGTCCTGATGAAGGACAGAATGAACCCAGGGCAAGCTGTGAGCTACCCTGGCATAGAAATAGGCCAGGCCAAAGCACCACAATACTCAACTATAAGTTGAGAGCATCGTCAGAGACAAATGCTGTCATGATCCAAAAGTAACAAGACCAGGACCCTGCTGGGGTAGGAAGACTAACCTGGCCTGAGGACTGTGCTCTAGAAAATACAGTGAGATGTTTTCAGGAGGAACCAAACTTTAAATTTGATATATCTCTTACTGTGCTCATACAGAATGACATTGCTAGAAATACTAGAAGTAGATTTACTGCCACTAATTAAGTGGATTACTAGCTGAGGTAAGAAGAAAGCAACAAACCCTGGATGGGATCCCGCCCTTAAGCAGATCTCCTAGTAATCTGGATTAATCCCCTTAGATGAGATTTTGTTAATCTCCTGGAGGAGTGGTTTTACTTCTCTTTGTTGATTTGTTAGTGTTCAACCCACCTGTGTGTCACCACCCTATGTGATTGCTATATAAACTGAGATTGTAAGAGAAGTTGAGAGAAGACACAGAAGCAGAGCACAAAGTGAAAGAGAATCAGGGAGTCATCGGAGACAGAAACAGGGAACAGAAAGAGCACAAAGCGAGTCAGAAGTAAGAGTCAGAGTCAGAAGTGAGAGCGAGAAGGGCTTCAGAGAGACAAGCAGAAGGGCTTCAGAGAGACAAGCAGAAGGGCTTCAGAGAGATTGGAAAAAGAGAGATCAGAAGAGACCAGAGTAGAGACGACAAAGAGAGGTTGGAAGAGACCAGAGGAGACACTACAGAGACAGAGTCAGAGATAGAGAGACAGACAGAAGAGAACACAGTGGCACACACAGAAGCAGAGCACAAGGAGGAGGCATCCCGATCCAGTCTATACACAGCAGCTCGAGAGCACCAAATATGAATGGAGAGAGAGAGATAGTGCCATCCCAAGAGCCCTCAAACAACACACACACATCACCCCCTTCTTTTTTTTAGTTTTTCTTACATATTTATTTACACAATAGCATCACAAGTAGCTTATTTAAAAAAATTTATTTTATCACCATGTGGAAAGTTACAAAGTTCTCAGGTTTATGTCTCAGTTATACAATATTCAAACACCATCCCTTCTCCAGTGCCCATATTCCACCACCAAAATCCCCAGTATACCCCCCGCCCCTGCCCCCCATCCCCAACTGTATAACTGATGAATTTCACTTCATTTTCTCTTTACCTTGATTACGTTCCATATTTCAACACAAAACTCACTATTGTTGGAGTTTCCCCCCAAGACAGCCCTACTAAGGAAGCATTTGATAAATAGTTTTCCATTAAAAGATTGTATGTTTTCAGTTTTTAGAAAAGGTCTAAAAAGGCTAACGCGGCCGCGCGGTTCAGATGTGTCCCAGTCCCGCATCCTGGAGCCGTGTTAGTTGCTGCTCAGTGTCGCCAGGGCTCCATTTGGAGAAGGTGTGGTGGCTGCACCTCCTCCGTCTGGATCCCCGGTGTTTCTGGCCCCGTTTCGGGTCCAGAGCATTCTCCGGCCATGTTGCTCACCAGAACGCCTGGCTGCTTCTCTGTTGAATGTGGCAAGATGACGCCGAGACATCACCCCCTTCTGTGCATGCACATTTGTATTTTGTACACCACTACCAATCTCCCCAGTATATCCCCCCTTTCTCACCCTCCCCCTGCCTCCCTGGCAGACAATTTCCCCATACCCTCTCTACTTTTGGGCATTAGGGTTTGCAATACAGATACTGAAAGGCCATCACGTTTGGTCCTTTATCTACTTTCACACATATCCCATCCTGAGATATCCCTCCAACCATACAGCTGTCTTCCCCCCCCCCACTCATGAGGCAGGCTTCCAACTATGGAGCAATCTTCCTGGCCCTTGTGTCTACTGTCCTTGGATGCCAGTCTCATGTTATGTTATTTCATACTCCACAAATGAATGCAGTCCATGTCTGTCCCTCTCTGACTCATTTCACTTAGCATGATACTCTACATGTACATTCACTTATAAGCAAATTTCATGACGTTATCTCTCCTAACAGCTGCATTGTATTCCACTGTGTATATGTACCAAAGTTTCTTTAACCAGTTGTCTGTTCTCAGGCACTTGGGTTGTTTCCAGATTCTGGCTATTGTGAACAGTGCTGCAATGAACAAATATCATTTCTACTGTGCTTTTTGCATCCTTGGGATATATTCCCAGAAGTGGTGTTGCAGGGTCATATGGAAGCTCAATTTCTAGTTTTTGAAGGAATGTCCATATTGTTTTCCAGAAAGGCTGGACCAGTGGGCATTCCCACAGTGAAAGAGCACCCCTTAGCCCCCACATCCATGCCAGCATTGGTTGCTTTTGTTCTTTTGAATGTGTGCCAGTCTCTGTGGTGTGAGATGATATCTCATTGTTGTTTTGATCTGTATCTCCCTGATGATTAGTGATGTGGAGCATTTTTATGTGCCTTCTGGCCATCTGCATTTCTTTTTTGAGGAACCTTCTGTTAATTATTTTTCTCCCCATTTTTTGATAGGGTTGCAGGTTTTTTTCTTGTACAATTCTAGTGTCTTGTATCAACAGATATCAATCCCTTATCAGATGGGTACTGGGTAAATATACTTTCCCATTCTGTGGGTTCTCTCTGTATTTCAGTCACTGTTTCTCTTGAAGTACAGAAACTTCTTGGTTTGATGTAGTGCCATTTGTTTATATTTGTTTCCACCTTCTTGGTCAGTGGTGTTTCATCCTTAAAGATTCTTTTAATTTCAATGTCATGGAGGGTTCTGCCTACATTTTCCTCCATGTACTTTATGGATTCATGTCTGATATTGAGGTCTTTAATCCACTTTGATCTGACTTTTATGCTTGGCATTAGACAGAGGTCAGAGTTCATTTTTTTTGCAGGTAGCTATCCAGTTTTCCTAGCACCATTTGTTGAAAAGGATTTCCTAAAGTTGTCTTTCAAAGATGCAATGCCACTGACCAAGCAAGTGGCAACAGAGATGAACAAATTGGACTATCTTAAACTAAGAAGCTTCCACACGTCAAAAGAAACAGTGACCAGAATACAAAGTCTACAGTATGGGAAAGGATCCTCACCCAATACCCATCTGATAAGGGGTTAATATCAAGTGTATACAAGGCACTGGTTGAAAGTGGGGTGATGAAATGAAAAAAAAACTTTCTCAAAGAAGAAATCAGGATGGCCAAAAGGCACATGAAAAGATGCTCTTCATCACTAACTATCAGGGAGATGCAGATCAAAACAACAATGAGATATCATCTCACACCACCAAGACTGGTACATATCCAAAAGAACAAAAGCAACCGGTTTTGGCGTGGATGTAGGGAGAAGGGGACTCTCCTTCACTGCTGTTGAGAATGCCAACTGGTTCAGTCTTTTTTTTCTCAAAAAAGTAGACATTGAGCTCCCATTTGACTAAGCAATACCACTTCTGGGAATATATCCTAGAAATACAAAAAAACTATTGCAGCACTACTTACAATAGCCAGAATCTGGGAAATATCTAAGTGCCCAAGAAAAGATAACTGGTTAAAGAAACTCTGGTACATCTACACCACGGAATACTATGTAGCTGTTAGAAAAGATGAAATCATGAAATTTGCATATAATTGGATCAACATGGAGAGTATCATGCTAAGTGAAATGAGTCAGAGAGACAGACAGACATTGAATGACTACACTCATTTGTAAAACATAAAGTAACAGAATGGGGGACTAACAGCCAAAGATAGTAAGAGAAAAAGGTCCAGGAGGATTGCTCCATGGCTTGGAAGCCAGCCTCCCATGCTGGGGAAAAGGCAGCTGTGCTAGAGAAGGAAGCATCAAGTAAATGAAGCTTGAGGGCTTTCTCGGGATGTAGATGTATGTTGAAAGTAGACCATGGACCAACCATGCAATAGTACCTGTATTGCAGACCATAATACCCAAAAGGCACGCGCGTGAGAGAGAGAGAGTGAGAGAGAGAGAGAGTAAAAAGGAATGTGCCTGCCAGGGACATTGATAGGGTGAGGGTGGCAGGAGGGATGCTGGAAACATTGGTCGTGGAGAATGGGTACTTGTAGAGGGATGGGTACTCGATCATTGTATGACTGAAACATTACCACAAATGTTTGTAAGTCTGTAATTGAATCTCACAGTGATTCATTGAAAATTAATAAACAAACACAAATATACATGAAAGCTGTAAAGTCCGAAGAAAAGTCTGTAGTCTTAAGGCTTTTGATTTTTTTTTGTGGTCCCCACTTCCCAAGCAATAATAATATTAATTATAGTAGAGGCTGAGGATGTGGGGGACTCAGATCCAATAGTGCTGTAAGTTACCAAGGCCACCCTCGGGATGTTCAGGAGTCTCCGGGACTGTGACTGCTGATATATGTGAAGGATTATGTGGTGCCAGGGTTCAAACAGGGTCCCTCTGTTATCTGCCTAGTCTCAAATTTTCTTGATTTTTTAAAACTAAATCTTACTTTTTCAGGTAAACCAACTACAAACTCTTTCCTTCTGAAAATTATTCACAAAAAACAGAACTCTTTTAAGAAAACAGTTTACTAAATGTATGAAGCAAGTCAAGATGCATAACTGCATTCTCTAATTGAAAGATTTAAAGAAAAAAGAAATTTTTGAGATAGGCATAATTAAGGTTCTTATAAAATGTGATATTTAAGCAATTTCTCACTGCTTTGAAGTTCATTGCAAAGTGTCATAGAGGTTCAGAGTCATGAGTCACTTTTATCCTCAGAGTTACCATTTCTTTGGAATTGGAATGTGATGAATTAAAGTGATTTGTGTGTTTGGGGAGGGGAGGGTACCCACATATAAATACATTCCAGTACAAGGACAGCACATTTCTATGTTTTGCCAATGTTAACATTTTAGAATACTCTGTGTAACATTTTCATTAAGATATACATTTTGGATTAAAGGAAAACAGTTATAGAAAACCTGAACAGTTATTTGATTTCTTTCCTCCTCAAATACCCAAGGCACCATGTAGGAATTTTAGCCAGTTGACGCGAATGTTGAGGAGGGTTTTCTATTTGTGCTCTGGAATGCACACATTCCTCTCTGCAGCATCACTGCCTACTGAGAACATTTTCTGCTGGAGAAGGAATAGCCCAGCTTGGAAGCTCCAGAGTGCAGAGTCCCTGGTGTATAAGATCTGGGAGGAACAGGTTAGAAATGCTGCTTCCCATATGGAGGTTCCTTTCAGTGACAATGAAAATACGTTCTATCTTTTCTTTTTAGATAGTGATGGTGATGAGGTGATGATGAGGAGAGAACATCATTGCTTACCAAAAGGCGAGCAACTTTCTGAATACCTTAGTTGGACTAAATTTGACATTCCCGTCTTTAGAAATGAGATACTATAATTATTCCTCCTTAATATAGGGAGAAGCTGTGGCAGATGGTAAAGTAATTCCCATAAGGTCATATAAATGGGAAGTGTCAGTTTGATAGCACAGCCTAAAAAATACCATTCCAGGACTGAAGAGTGATGCTTGCTTTGCACATGACAGAGCCAGATTTGATCCCCAGCATCTCATATAGTCTCCTGAGCCTGCCAGGAGTAATCCCTGAACACAGTCAGGAGAAAGTCCTGAGCAACGCCAGGTGTGGCCCCAAAACAAACACAAACAAAACAAAACACTGTTCCTTATAGTATGTTGTTCAAAAACATTTCAAAATAAAACTCACAGAGAATGTTTCACATTGAGTTAAAATGATCAGGAAAGTGAAGGTGGGATTTGAAGTACATTGATAGCATCTGTTTATGTGTCTTATCCCTTCCATGAGGCCTCAGATCCATTCTCGGTGGTAGCCATGGTGACCTTCTCAAAAAATAACCTACGTGGCTGTTTTTCTGTGATAAATGCTGAAGTGATTCATCACTGCCTTGGGATGAAGAACACATCCCTTTGGTCACAGGACCCCTAAACTAACTCCCAAGCTTCCTTTTCTCTCAGCAGGATGCAGCACCTGAGTGATGCTCAAGTCAAGCTGATGAAGGCATTGTGAGGAATCCTGAGAGAAGTATGGACTTCTGCAAACCTATACATGACTCCTGCACCAGTTTTTCCATACAATTTTCTGAAGTATAATAACAGAGAAAACATTTTAAAACTAAAGTCTGAAATGGCAAGCTCAGAAGATGAAGAATTTGACATGGAAATCCCAGAAATTATCTAGTACTGCAGAAATTCACAGGCTCTGTGACTGGGAAGAAAAGTTTGTAGGGATGCCCTAAAAGAGATGAAGAGACATCTGAGGAAAGTGGGAGCAGCAGCGTCAGACCAAAGACTATAGTTCTTTCCTCCACTCTAGACTGTAATGAGTTTAGTTGAGGAAAATAAGGATATAGATGAATCATGTATGGAGCATAAGAATGAGGTCCTACAAAATATGCCAAATTAGACATAATGGGCATCCACTCATTCCTAACTGATCACTTCATTTTCAGATGATACATGGACTGGAGCGACAGCACAGCAGGTATGGCTTTTGCCTTGCACGCAGCCAACCTGTGTTTGATTCCTCCATCCCTCTTGGAGAGCCCAGCAAGGTACCAAGAGTATTCTGCCCTCATGGCAGAGCCTGGCAAGCTACCCATGGTGTATTGGATATGCCAAAAACAGTAACAAGTCTCACAGTGGAGATGTTACTGGTGCCCGCTCGAGCAAATCAATGAACAACAGGAGGACAGTGCTACAGTGCTACATGATAGTAATTTTATTCAATTACTAAAAATAAAGCATATTAGAAAGTATACTTTATTTTTTTCTTGTTGTTTTTGGGCGATACCCAGTTGTATCCAGGAATTGAAACTGGTTAGCAGTGTACAAAGTAAGTGCCTTATGCCTTTGTGCAATTTCTCTGGCTAAAAGTATACTTTAAAATAGACAATATTGGACCAGAGCTATATAGTACAGCAGTAGGGAACTTGCCTTGTACAAGGCAACCTGGGTTTGATCCTCAGCATTCTATAGGGCCACTGACCCCCACAAGGAATGTGATTTCTGAGTGCAGAGCCAGAAGTAAACCCTCAGCAGCACTGCGTGAGGCCCCCTAGCTCCCAACAACCAAAAAGACATGATAGAATAATTTGATTGTACCACTTCAACTACAAGCTTAGCCATCATTTTAGGAAGCCTAAATTATTAAATTTTGGGATGGAAACAAATATATTAAAATATTAGTTTTCACATAACTTTAGAGAACAAACTTTAGAAAACTTTAGAAACAAACCTTAAGAAAAAATCCACAACGTGTAAGACTAACACCCACTTCAACCATTCATTTTGAAATGCTATACCTGCTCTTTCTGTGACTATATCTGCAAAAGGTACCAAAGAAAGTAAGTACAAACAAAACAAAACAGTAACAACAAAAAATCCATATTACATTTTCTAGTTCATTTAGCAACAATGAGTTACTCCATTCTGCTGGCAAGTCTTTCAACAAGTTGAACTATATTTTCCCTCACCTTTTCTGATGCTTTCTCCTAAAAAATTATTTTACCATTGCCCCAAATTAGAGGAGCAAACACCAAGGAAGGACTATGCCAATTTAAGGAGACCAAAGCACTATTAACACATATTTACATTTTCTTTCACTTTGAAACTCATCTCTTTTTGTTGTTGTTGTTGTTTGTTTTCTGGGCTATACCTGGCTGTGCTTAGGGCTTACTCCTGGCTCTGCACTTAGATGGGAGACCATATGAGGTGCTGAGCACTGAACCTGTGTTGATGGCATGCAAAGCAAACTCCCTACCCACTGTACCGTCACTTTGGTGCTTGACTCATATTTTGAGCAAAACTTGTTTTCCCCATATTTAAGGAGGGACATATTTTCTCCTTTTTCATCCAGAATAGTTGGGAAGACAAACATATTTTACTTTCTGAATTTATTAAACAACCTAGACTTCTCATTAATTTCATTTTTAGTAATGTCTATAACAAATTTACAAAATGTAAGGCAAATACAATTCTACCACAAAAGTTTAAGAATATATTTAGAACTGGATATATTCTAGCTAATACTTTGTTAAGCATATACTTTGTTTAGACTAACTTCAATATTTAATTGAATATTAATAATATAAAATGGCTGTCCTGGTAATTAAAATTATTAGAAGTACAATATTATGCCAAAATACAGAGCATACTCAGCTAATTTAAAAGAAAGCTGACTAAATGAGAAGTTTACTAAATTTTGTCAATACCTCTATACTATTATTTTCAGATAAATTTATTCACTATTTTCTACATTCCTCATGAAGGAAAAAAGTCAAGAAACCTCATACTTTTTCACATTTTTAACTTATGCAATGAGTTATATAAAATCCAAGTTAAAACTGGTGACTTACCTTCAATGTATTAAAAATCACACTGGGGAAATAAAGACAAGCAGCTGGAGCTCTGAGCTAGAATGGCTCAAACTTTTCCATGACTTGCAGAGTGAAAGTGAACAATTTCGGTCCCACTAACTCTGAGGACAAGAAAAGTCTCTCGTGTTTGGCCTTGTATCATGTTTCATCCATTCGTATTAGCAACAGGCATATCTAATTTTACTCAGTGGTATAAATAACTCAGAGCACACTTAAAATTGTTTGGGCACCAATTCCAGGACATAGTTCTAACTGTGCCAAAAAAAAAAAAAACCCTTATAAAACCAACATTTAAACTCTGACTCATGATAGTCTTATGTAACCATAACTTTCTAAAGTAAACTTTATCTTAAATGGACAGCAACAAAACTTGTGAGACTAATTTTTCAATAGGACCTAACATGGACAAAATCTCATGAAAATTTAAGGTGTAACATTTAGACAGTGTGATATTTACTAGTATTAAATTTTCACCACTCCAACCTCACAAAATAGTATGTTGTCATTTAATCATCAAGTTTGTGTCCAGGGATGTGGGTCAGGTGGCTATAGACTCAGTCGCTGGCACTGCCTGCTCCCTACGTATATCCAGAAGTGCCATCCCCCCAAGCCTTTTTATAACTGAAAAACTTTAATATTTTTTAGAAGAAAACCTTAAACAATGACTATTCTAACAAAAATATAAATTATATGTTAAAATTGTTTTTTTTTAAAAATTAAATCCATTGCTGAATGAATGATGTGAACATAAACATCTTTAAAACTTCATTTACAAGGAGTACCAGTAAGAATGACATCTTAAATCTATGAGGTGTAAAATAAACCAATAATATATCAAACTTTTAAATAACCTTTCTCTTTTACTTGACATTTTTCTATGTGGTCTGTTTTGTAGCATGAACTGAAACTGGCTAAATTATATTCTCAGGAAATTTATGGATTAGCACTATGAAAGGCTAAGTAATGAGAAATCATATGCTTATTTTTTCTTTTATTTTCTTCTCAGGAGACCATTTCTCTTGTTCTATTTTTCAAAGCTTTCTTTGAAATTTTATACTCTTTACCCGGACAGCTGCAGGCTTTAAATTAAAAGTTTCAATTAATCATTTATTTAAAAGACATTCAAGTCTTTCATGATTCCTATGCAAATTTTTATTAGTGCACTTCGGTTACATAGTACATCTATCAATTCATAACAAAAAACTAATATATTCAGCAAAGATTTTTGTGTGTAAATGTATATCTGAAAAGTCAAAATTTGAAACTCCTAACTTAATATTCTGGTTGAAATGTCACACTTTTAAAGGTTACATATGAGACCTTTTCAATCAGTAAATTGCCTGTATAGTAATGAACTTTTCAGTGTTTGGAGGATTCTTTTATAAAAATATTAGTCAAGTTATTTATTTATTTTATTTTCATTCATATCTACAAATTTCTCTCACACTGCAACTTTCTACATTTGGTTGTACAAAAGGATAATTTTGAGGAAAGAATCGACTCTTTTAATTTTATAGGACAGCTGAGAAATTATTAAAATAAGCACTGTAGCACTGTCGTCCTGTTGTTCATCGATTTGCTCGAGCAGGCACCAGTAACATCTCCATCGTGAGACTTGTTGTTACTGTTTTGGCATATCAAATACGCCACAGGTAGCTTGTCAGGCTCTGCCGTGTGGGCAGGATACTCTGGGTAGCTTGCCAGGCTCTCCAAGAGGGACGGAGAAATCAAACCTGGGTTGGCCTTGTGCAAGGCAAATGCCCTACCCACTATGCTATCACTCCAGTCCAATAAAATAAAGTCTCCAAAATTTTTAGAGTAACTCAAGTTTAATTTGTAGCTATCATTCACATATCTCATAGTTTTTGTTTTATTATTGTCACTGTGATTTCAATACTGCTAGTGATAGGGTTCATGCATACAGTGTTCCAACCCCAACCCCTCCCCCGGAGTGTCCACTTCCTTCTATAGTTGTCTCAGGGTCCCCTCCTAAAAACCTCTTCTCAATCCCTACTCTTATCTCCCTGTCATGATAAGCTCAGCTCCGTAGACCAGCTATTAGGTTCTTTATTGCCTTACTGTTTCTTTATATGCCACACATGAGAGAGAATATTCTGTATCTATCATTCTCTTTCTTCTGACTCAACTCATCATGATACTCCTCAATTCTCCCCATGCAGAAGCAATTTTCATGCTCTCATCTTACAGCCAAGTAGTATTCTATAATGTAAATATACCATGAGTTCTTTATCCAGTTCTTGGACACTTGAGTTGTTTCCAGATCTTGGCTATTGTGAATGGTTCTGCAATAAACATGTGAGTGCAAATGTCCTTTTATGAATAAAGTTTTTAGGTCATTGAGGTAGATGTTCAGAAATGGAATTGCTGAGTCAGATGGAAGTTTAATTCTTAGTTTTTTGAGAAATGTACATGTTGTTACCTAAAAAGGTTAAGCCAGTCAACATTTCCACCAGCAGTGGATGAGGGTTCCTCACTGGTGTGACACGATATCTTTCTGATTTTTGATTTACATTTTCTTGATGAAAGAGCATTTCAAAGCACTTTTTAATATACTTATTGGTCATCTGTTTGTATTCTTTGAAGAAATTTATGTTTGTCTCTTCTCCCACTTTTGATGGGGAATTTTTTTTATTCTTTAAGCTTTTCAAGTTTTTTTATATCTTATATACATGTTATTATTTGGTGCTCCTCTGGGCCTTATGTGGGGCCTCTAGTGCAGCTTCAGGGGATGTTCTTTTCTACATATACATGTATGTATATATACATTAAATTCTTCTCTATATAAATATATTATTATTGGTTGAATCAAATATACGTGCAGTTCTTGTGTGCACATTCAATAGAGTTCCTATAAAAATACCCATAACACTTTTTAAAGACAGAGATCAAGTATTATTAAAATTTATATGAAGTAATAAAGAGCCAAATTCAGAGGAAAAAAGGAGATAGAAGGGTTTTCTTTTCTCAACTTTAAATTATGCTACAAAGCTATAGTAACCTAGATAGTGTGGTTGTGGAATAAGAAGAGACTCTCAGACAAGTGTAAGAGAAATGACAACCCGCAGACAGAATACAGATATATGGTTATTTAATTTTTGGTAAATAAGCTAAGAGTATGAAGTGGAGGAATGAAAGCTTCTTCAGCAAGTGGCATTGGGAAAGCTGATTAGTCATATGTAACAAAAACAAAAAGAAATGAACCCCTATCTTACACCATGCACAAGTCAATTAAAAATATATTGAAGATCTCAATATCAGACCATAATGTATCAATTATATTGAGAAAAGCATGGATAGAACTTTTAGCTACACTGAATCTAGAAACATATTCAGTGATTTGATACCATTTGGCCAAGCAAATGGAAGCAAAAATAAACAAATCAGATGGCACTAAACTAATAAGCTTCTGCACCATAAAAGAAATGATGGTGAGGGCCAGAGAGATGGTACAGCAAGTAATTACTCCCATTTCACATCCCTGACTGAGGTTTGATCCTTGAAAGCCACATGTTTCTCTAAACCCCACCAGAATGGTCCTTGAGATCAGTTAGGAGTAAGCCATGAGCACAATTGAGTGTGGCGTCAAAAAAAAAAAAAAACAGAGCTGGGAGAAAATATTTGCTTGTCACTCAACTTAAGTTTTTTTAATACATCATAACATCTTAAAACAAAGAGAGACTTAAAGAAAACACTCTAGTACCCCATTTAATAGAACATTTTCTTTGAGTTTGCAGTGATAGTGAAGTTATGGCTAGAATGACTTTTGAAAGACCTTGGATTCCACTACAAACATGGTTTTTTGTACAGAACCAAAAGCTGTAGGACCCCAACCATGCTGTGGTCATCAGTCAGCAATGCTGGACCCTTTTTGACTTCCTTTTTCTTTCACTGTTTCCTTCTCTGTGGGGGCAAAAAATCTGGCAGCAAATCTTGCTGCTTAGCTCCCATATTGAACTGGGGAGACCAATTTTAGGATTAGTGGAAATAGGGCATCTTCTCCAATTCTGATGTTGACATGAAGTAGATGATATTTATCTGGGGAGAGGGAGTAGTGATAAGGGCCAAGTCTGAAATGGACAGGAAGCAGGGAGTAATTTCCACAGAAGGCTAAGGAGTAAAATGCTTAGCATATTGAGGGAGATTGTATATTGGGTATTCCCTGTTGAGGCTTCTAGGCTTTTTTCTTCATCCACTCTTTGTGGTGGGGAGTCTGCGCTGTTTCTTCATATTGCTGTAGCAGTATGGAGTTGGATCCCTCCAGTTCACTATCAGTGTCCCCCTCCTCTCGCTGTGAGGGAGGATCCTGGATGAGCTCCGTCAATGGTGGTCTCCTTTTTCCCCTTCAAGTATACTAACTTCTTCTTTGTGCTCCTCTGTGGCTTATGTGAGCCTCTAGTGCAGATTCAGGGGATGTGTTCTTTTATACTAGGCTTGTTCAGATTCTTTTTCTTTCCTTCTTTCCTTCTTCCTTCCTTCCTTCCTTCCTTCCTTCCTTCCTTCCTTCCTTCCTTCCTTCCTTCCTTCCTTCCTTCCTTCCTTCCTTCCTTCCTTCCTTCTTTCTTTCTTTCTTTCTTTCTTTCTTTCTTTCTTTCTTTCTTTCTTTCTCTCTCTTTCTCTCTCTCCCTCCCTCCCTCCCTCTCTCCCTCTCTCCCTCATTCCTTCCTTCCTTCCTTCCTTGGATCACCATGAGGTACAATTACAGAGTTATAAACTGTTGTGCTTGCATTCCAGTCACACAAGGATCGAGTACCCATCCTTCCACCAGTGCCCATTATCTACCACCAATAATCCCAGTATTCCTCCCACCATCTCTACCCTATCCCCCCCCTCCCCCTGCCTCTGTGGCTGGGCATTCCATTTTGTTCTCTCTTTCCTTTTGTGTGTTGTGGTCTTCAACAAAGGTATAAAGTGGCCATCATGTTTGGTCTAGAGTCTACTTTCAGCCCGAAACTCCCATCCCAAGTGGGTCCTCAGAGCACCTTTTACCTGATGTTCCCTTCTCTATTTGAACTGAACTGTCCTCTCCCCCAGCATGTGATTCCAGTTTTCAAATCATGGAGCTAACCTCCTGGTACTTATCTCTACTATTCTTGGATGTTAGTCTCCCATTCTGTTACTTTATATTCCACAGATGAGTGCAACATTTCTATCTCTGTCCCTCTGTTTCTGCCTCATTTCACTTAGCATGATACTGTCCATGTTGACCCACTTATATAAAAATTTTATGACTTCATCTTTTCTAACAGCTGCATAGTATTCCATTGTGTAGATGTGAAGATTCTCAACAAAATATCAGCAAATAGAATTCAACAACTCTTCAAAAAGATCATACACCATGACCAAGTGGGATTCATCCCGGGGATGTAAAGATGGTTTAACATTTGTAAATCAATCAACATAATCCATAATATCAACAAAAGAAAAAACATATGAGCATATCAATGATGCGGAGAAAGCATTTGACAAGAAAGATCCAGCACCCATTTATGATGAAAATTCTCACCAAAATGGGTATAGAAGGGACTTTTCTCAATATAATAAAATCCATACACCACAAGCCTATGGCAAGCAACATCTTCAATGGGGAAAAACTAAGAACCTTCCCTCAAAGATCAGGGACAAGACAAGGATCCCCACTCTCTTTACTCCTGTTAAATATAGTATTAGAAGTACTTTCAATAGTGATTGTTCAGCTGTATGGTTATTTGTCTGAGTGTGTGTGGTTATTTGGGTGAGTTTTGGGAGTATTTTGATTGGAGTAGGCCAGTGGATTATTGGCCTAATGGGGTCAGGATAGAAATATGAATCCAAAATGCTATAAAAGGTGGGGGAGGGGACCACATTGGTGCCAGTCCTGGGTTAGAGTTCTTCTGGGGCACTTCTAAAACCGCAGGAGTCCCCTCTGGTCTAGGTGCTCATGTTGGGCACCTTAGCCAAGCAGGGGTCTTCCAGTTCGCTGTGGTTGCTTGTTCCATTAGAGTATTGAAGGAGGCAGCCTCAGTTTCCCCTTGCCAGTGAGGAAGCCACAGTTTTCTCTTGACAGATGCTTCATCTCTCCCCATCCACCTAACACATTCTTAAGCCCCAAGGTCCTGTCTTAACATTTCAGGAATTACCCAGGACCATAAAATTCTGGAATTTAGGCTCACAGGGAGCCCACAATACCTGAGGCAAATGGCTAGGGAGACAAATTAGTGCTATCTTTACATCCTCTGTAACATTTGTCAATTGGTAAGAAATATAAAGATCCAAATTTTCACTTAAAAAGGTCTATAGGAAGAGCCTTTACCAGTAACTTCCTTGCATCCTCTGTAACATTTCTCAGTTGATAAGAAATTCAATTGACCAGAGAGCCTTTAAAAGGGGTTACACAAAACTCCCTTTTAAAAATATATTTTCTTTTTATTAAAGTAGTTCACAATAGTTCATTGCAAATAATATTCAAACACCAATCCCACCACTGAGCACCTTCCCACCACAATAAGAGGTAAGTGTGTGAAGGTTGTTGTATTTCATTATGGAACCATTTAAGCCCGAATATAAGAGAATACAAGCAAGTATGTTCAAACCAAACAAATGTGTGCTAATTTTGACATGTAAGTGAGGTAAAGTATAAGAGGTCACGTGGCCACAAATTCGACTTTGTGTTCCAGGAAATTCTGCAGCACTCTTTTCCTGGAGTTTTAGTTTATAGTCTCTGGGTCTTGGCCATTGATGAAATTCCATGGTGCCAGGGGCAGTTTGTGGGTGTGACTGCCAAGCTACTGGAAAACTGGGGAGCTGGGGGAGGAGGCTCAGTCCCAGTCTGAGCACGCTTGGAGATCTCAGCCAGGGTCCTGCATACCTGTGTTTTCCTTCCAGTTCGCTCTCAAGTAAGGTTCATCCAGCCACAAAACTCCCTTTTAACTTAGTCCTATACTAAGTTCCTCTCCACTTGAGCAGCTCCTTTTTTCCCTACTTTCCAGCAAACTTTTCTACTTTCCAACTCTGAGCCTGAGCATCTTTATTATTCATCATTTTCATTCTTAAAAATGTTGGAGAACCTGGGAATCACTAATGAACACAGACCCGCAACCACTGCTTCTGTCTCCCTTCCATCAGTATCATAGGACATCATGTTTGGGGTCTAATGGGTATGGAGCAACCCTATTTTTTAATATTTCCTGGGTCTTTGTGATAACTAGTTGGGAGCTGCAATAATTGAATATCCCCATGCTTCTGTTCAGAGCACAGAGTTAAACTCCTCATTTCCCCAAACCAGAGTGGTCTGCTCTTCCTTGGTCCATGACTCCCTCTTCTCTAAGGTTATGGGAGGCAAACTGGGGATCTTCCTCATTATGGGACATATAGTCACTAAGTTCTTCAGGATATCCAGCTCTGCCTTTGTTCTTAACTTCATTCCATCTGGGTGGGGAATTCACCATTAAGTCTGGTGGCCCTACAGACAGATCTTCCTTCCCTGGCCAGGTCCTGTTGTGATCCAAGTGATATTTCTGGAATACGAAGAATAGGTAATAGTGTTCATACCATTTGCCAGCCCCAGTCTTCTTCAGGATAAGGGCCCAGGTTCATGACTGGCTATGCAGACCTTTGGTAGGACCTTCTCCTGTCCCTTGCCCTTCAGGTACAATGTCTTTAGATACATAACTATCTGACTGGAATTACAGCTCATCTTTTTCTTTGGGGGAACTATAATTTAACCTTTGAAAGCTCACTCATGTGTCACCACTAGCTTTCTATGTGTTTTAAAACTTGTAATTATTTCTATTTACATGGTCACCATTGGCTATGTACTTATATTTTCTGTTAGACTATCAACATGCTTGGCACTCATCTTTAATAAGTCCTTGATTAAATGAGTTTTACAACAGTAGTTACAACAGACCTAGCATTTTCTACAAAACCACTGCCATATGTACAGTATTAAATAAAACAGAACAAATGGTAGGATGACATTTTAAGAATTTTCCAGAAGAGGTCAGTATAACAGAAGAAACGCATGGCTTCCAGGGCAAATGAAAATGTGAATTCAAATTAAATTATTTTATGATGAACTTTAATGCTTTTCAAGTGTCTTGTCAATTATTTACCTATTTGATTGAAGCTCTACTTCTTTAAAACAGGCGGCCATACAAATGCCAAGGAAGCAAAATGAAGTGATCAAATGTGATTACAAAGTAAATGAAGTGACCAACGGACTGACTCAAAATGTTTCATCTGGAATACAGTGCTTGTACCTGGGTGATTTTTAGCCAAATCTTTTGGTTATTTTAATATATGGATAGTCCAAGATTATTATAAAAATTTCAATAAGAATAATTCATATTCCCTGTAGGACGGACATAGTAAGATGAACTAGGTTATTAAATGTAAGTACCTTATGTTTCCTAATTTGGGGAATTTTTCAGAGTGTTTAATATAAAGAGCTATTTCAGAGTTATAAAGAAAGATGGAAGAGGGGAGGGGAGGTGAATCACTGAGAAGGTGGGGAAGTGGGGGATCTCCAAGAGAAAGAAAACTCAGATTTCAGCAGAAAGAAATGAAACAAACATTACCTAAAATCAAATATTAATTGCTGGTCATCAATGAATTGAAGAATTACTTCATATATATGTGATTTTGCATAATTTACTATGAACAGATATTGCAACTGCACTAAGCATAGAGTTCTTGGATAATGATTCTGTTTGGGCAGCAAATGTATGTGTATACCAGAGTCATAGAAAATGCCTCAGCAGGACTGGACCTAAAGTAGAATTGACATATGCGGAGAGAATCTGACAAAAGGAAGCCATTAAACCACCTGGCTTCTGCTTCTCTCCACCTTGAGTCTATTTCCACTAAATAGAGATCACTAAATTTTCTTGTATAATATTTAAGTACTTTCTATGGATATATCTCAATTAATTAACTTTATAGCTAACGTTATGGGGTATGTGCATTACAAACCTGTAGCCTGCTTCCCATTTTTCCATCTAGCTGAATTTTCTAGAAAATTTCAGTTTCTTTTGGTCACCTCTGAAGTTTCTGTGTACCTTCCACAACAACAGATAGACCCGCTGTTGACCTGAAGACTGTCCTGCCAGCTGTGCAGTTCCCTGTGTTCACAGTGAAACCACTTCTTTCTCTAGCCTTCCCACACTCAGTCAGGTTCCTTTTATTTTTCATCTGATCAAAGAATAACACTGGGACTATATTTATTTTGCAACTAGTAATCTCCAATGTCTCTTGGGATTTGACAGACCGACTTAAAAATATAAAAGTGCAATGAACAGTGCTCACATTTTTTGCTATTATCTAGCCATGTTTGCTTACAGAGATACCAATTTTACAATTCCCGTGCCACCAAATGGTCCTGGGGGGTACTTTTGGATGCAATATACATTTAAAATCTCGGTCTCCAAATTGCTTTCCATTGACAATATGCTTTTCCCAAAGAGGTTTTATATGGTGTTTTGTAGTCTTTTCATAGGATAAGAAGACATTTTGCTAAAAATGCTTTCCTCCACATATATTGCCTCCCCGCTCTAAGTAAATTTCTTACTTGGAATCAATTTTTTTCTTCTTGGAAGGCAGTGCCATCCTTTTCTAATGTAAATAGCATAGATCTGTGGTTTTCTACTGAGTTCTCTGTCTGGTACTGACTCCTATATATAAAAATATTGAAAACCTTGGAAAGAGACATGGGGTACACTGGTGATGGGTGTAGCATTGGAACTACATGCATGAAAATCATTATTAACAGCATTGCAAATCATAGGATCCCAATCAACAAAAAATAAATTAAAAATAAATTGTACACAACTGGTTCATATCATGATTTGATCTTGTTTTTCTTGACTCATTTCTGTTCCTCTTATTTTCTAATTGTCTTATTTCTTGCATTCTCTACCTCCATTATAACTTCAAGCCTTTGCCAAATTTCCAGCAATAAGACCCACAATAAGCCCAACATCCAGAGACTTAAAAGCAAGCTCCAGGAAGAGAGCAATACAGAGAGTCTCTGGCCTGTGTGCCTGGCTGTCTTTCCCAGAGGCCCTCGGAGGGGATGGGCTCCAGCTTCCCTCCTCGCCCCGAGCAGAGTTCCTGTGGCCGAAGACCTCCAGAGCCTTAGCCACAGCCATGTTCAAGGCCCCTCTCCACACGTTAGGATGAGCCTCACACATGAAGGTACCAGCAGAGGAACCCAGGTGTGTGGGACCCAGGGCTGAGACCTCCAAGCCTGCTCGGATCGGGACTGTGCCTCTTCCACCCAGATTTCCCATTTGCCAGTAGCTAGGCGGTCACACACAAGGACTGCCCCCAGCGCCCTCTACTCCCACCAATGGCCAACATCCAGAGACTTAAAAGCAAGCTCCTGGAGACATCTTATAGCCTACTTTTCCCTCTGGGAGAAACGGCAGTCTACCGAGAGTTTCCTGCCCACATGGGAGAGCCTCGCAAACTCCCCATGGTGTATTCATATGCCAAAACCAGTAACAATGCTGGGTCTCATTCCCCTGACCCTGAAAGAGCCTCCAATGCAGCATCTTTGGGAAGGATGAGTAAGGAAAGGCTTCTAAAATCTCAGGGATAGGACGAATGGAGATATTACTGAGACTGCTCAAGAAATTCGAGGATCAACGGGATGATGATGATGATGATGATGATGATGATGATGATGATGATGATGATGATGATGATGATGAGAAGGAGGAGGAGGAGGAGGAGGAGGAGGAGGAGGAGAAGGAGGAGGAGGATGAAGACCCACTGTAGATGACGAAGCCTATAGTGGAAGCTCTTTGCCTCCCAGCTCAGTTCTGCCCCAGGTTGTTTTCCTGCACAGCTACTGTCTTTTAGATAACAGTGCTCTTCTGAGCTGGCCCAACTCTTTCCCAAAGCTGCTATGGTTTGCTCCTCATTTACTTCCTTGCTCTGATAAAGTCCAAATTCAAATAACAATTTGGAATGTGTGCTTGGGAATTAAATTGTGTCCTTTTATGTCTAAAAGTTTTCCATCCCATTCTAAAATTGGCTAATAGCTTCATTTTGTATAAAAATCCTGCATCGAAACAATTTCTGACTAACCTTTGAAGTTCCTGCTCTAATGACATCTATCACAGAGTCCCTGCAGAGAAGTGCAGTTTCAGCCTGATTTTCATTTCTATTCTACATCAAATAAGACAAAATACTGTTAAAAGGCACTTGTAACTTTCAGCAAAATAAATATGCTCCCCAGTTAATTTTCTTGTATATGCACCTGTCATTTACATATCTGTGATTTGATCAAAGACGGCATGTATTTATTAAACATAAGTGTAGTTGTCCACCTCAGAAGACAATTATCAAAAAATACACATTTTATTCTCCATGTTTTTCATGTTAAATGTTAGGGGGCAGAGGCTCTCACACAATGCTCTAGGGGCAACTCTCATAGAGACACAGACTGGGTGTGTGGCCCTGTGATTATGATACTGCTTAGGTCCAGAGGCACTAGGACTACTAAGGTCCTACATATACCCACATATCTTGTCATATTAGGAGGGTAGGGAGGGTATGTAATTCTGCAGGAAAACTTGGGGTCTCATTCATGCAAAACAAGTGCCTTCAGCTTCTTTATTTAATATTTCTGATCTAGAGTTGGAAGGTAGATGAGCTATCAAAAAGTTATAAAGAAAAATGTATGTATATACTAAATTTGGAGGCAATGAACACAGTTGACAAACAGTGAGAAAATCTGGATGAGGGTACATAGGGAGTTATATGTCCAGAGAAGTGGAACACTTGCAAAAAGGTCTACTTATCTAATAAACTAAAATAAACTTCCTTCTATAAGAAAGCTCCTTCCATGTAGGGACCTTCCTGAACTTTGCCTATAACTCATACTCATTTTTTTTCTAGAGGAATTAATTCTCATGGGGCCCTGGAATAAAAATGTGGGCATATATGGTACAATTCCTTATTTTTAAGGGTCTCCCACATACATCAAGTAGTTTTATAGTGATTTTTCATGCTGGAATGTTCGAATGCACATCACTGCCTTTCAGCCCCCTCTCTTCCTCCCTTCTGAACACTTCCCTTCTCCACTGCTCTGGTATTTCCTTCCCTGTCCACTTCTTCCAACCCTCCAAGCAGCAAGCTTCCTACTGAAGACAGTTCTTATGCTCTTTGTTTTCATTGCCTTTGGGCATTTGTTATTCCACTGTTATACTGAATTGAATCCCGCATATGGCAGAGATCATTTTGTGCACGTTCTTTCTCCCTCTGACTAGCTTCACTCAGCATGATACTCTTCAGTCCCATCCATGTAGTGATGTTATTACAATAACATAATTTACATGAGAAGTATAATGTATACAGGTCAAAACATACTGATATGCCCATAACTCTCCTTAGTATGGGGGCAGGGGGTAGGAGAGGGAAGAAGGGAGAGAAAAATAAATGGTAGCCCAGACTTAAGTTTGTTGGGCAACTTCCGGAAAAATCTCCTGGCACACAAATGCAACTGTGAGGTGCTTTAGAATAGTGGTAAAGATAAAACAGGATTAATTCCTGAGCAAAAATGGATAGATATGACTTGTGGTCACATATTCAAGTTCAAAAGTAATCTTTTCTCCTAAGGAAATCAAACACTAATGTTGTGGTATGGACTTTAAGTCTGACTTTTTACTTCTGAATATATCTTCAGTACTGTCTCCTACACTCAAAAAATCAGGTTCAGATTCTAGATATTCTGGCCTGACAACTTGACTAATCTCTTATAGTTTGATTCTGAAGAGTAGAATGTGGTGGTACTTTAAAGAGATTCCTGATTTCCAATTTCCCCAGAGATAATTAAACAAATTAGATTAAAAATAAGCTTCTTTAATAAATAGCTGTCTGTTTTAGATAAGTGTCATATTCTAATGACTAGTTTATATTAATACTGTGTGTATATGACTTCTACTTAAGGTTAGTAAAATAAGTGAGACCCTATAAAAAAGTTTTTGACATAGTAAAATATGTAAATGGCTATGATAATCATAATTATTTATTAATGCTAAGAGTAAATTTATAAAAAAGAAATAAAATATTTGTGTGACAAGTTCTGCTATATGTAATGCTCATGATATGTTCTGGCTTACTTAATGAAATAATTAATATGATAAAAAGCATTTTTATTAAAGTTATACCTAATCATTACTGTGTTCAATTACTAATTAGTTGATTGACTGGCAGGCTATATAATAGCACTCTTACACAAACTAAATTATCTATAACTTATCTACTGATAAATAATTATCAACATTACTAATGAACAGCTTCCCTTCATAAGGCAACTATAGCAATCATGATAAACAGAGAGTCTTGCTTGCTGTTATATATTTCTGACTATCATTCTCCTGATGACTTCTAAAGGGTCTGTGTGGTTCTGACCCACTACCCTTTCCTGGTCCACAGAGAAGTATTCAAATTTGTATTCTCTCAAAACCCTATTATTTCCCCCACTGGAAATATTTACTTAGATATGAGAGAGATCATGACCACAGAAAGGCTATGTAATAAGCTCATAAGGGTAATCAAAGCTTATGATACTGGCTATGGGGGTAAAGACGGTGAGAAGAAAAACAGAGAATGATGAGATCAAGGACCAGAGCAACAGCCGAGTGGGTAAGACACGGAATGCAGCTATGTTTAATTCCTTGTCTTTCCATATGATCCCTTGAGCCTGCCAAGTATAATCCCTGAGTGCAGAGCCAGGAGTAAGCTTTAAACACCACTAGGTGTGGCCCTCAAACAAAACAAAACATAGAAAAAAAGAAATAAAGAGATAAGTAGTTGGCTTAAATCTATAGTGTATAAAGTTTAAAAGCATAGATATTTTAAAGCCATTAGGTTCCATTTACTTCTGAGTATATCTTCAATATATTGGAAATATTCAACATTTCATCTATCAACATATCTTCAACATATTCAAAATATTCAACATTGCATCAATCCCCCACTTCAAGCTTTCTTTTCTTCTCTTCCTTAGCTAATGTCAGCACCATTTCCCAGTTGATCATTTCATTTAAATTATTTCAAATAACGTGTGACCCTCAATAAACAAATGATTCTAAAGTTTGTTTCTATTAAATTGAAAAATGAAGACTACACAAGGGAAAAAAGAATATTGACTGCGTCATATGCATTACCTAGTCTAGCTGGTTACCACAAGAGAAACAAAATTGCATTTATTTGCATATAATTTAAGCAACAAGAAAGTCTGCCAACTCCACAATTTTCTCAACTATAGAATAACATTTTTTCATCAAAATTTCAAAAGGAGATCATGTTATTTAAAAGTGACAGATGAGGGGGCCAGAGTGATAAGGTATAAAAAATATACCCTACAGCATGTGGGGTATAAAAAAGGGGGTAAGGAGAGGAGCTGAAAGGATGCCATGGACTGTGGTGGAAGGATATTAGCACTTTGGTGGTCAGTGTGATGTATTGATGTGATTGATAATATATACACTCTTGCAAGCCAATACTACTTCAGTAAAAGATAACTCAAAAGAATCTTCAACCATCAAAGATAATACTGACACAAGAGCCTAATCCATAGGAAATGAATTATAATTTCTGCTCTTGATCATAGTTGGTCATATATAATTTACCACCTGAATCAATTCTAATATGTGACCAGAGCTCAGACTATTGCTCTTTGTTTTCTGTTGGTGTTTTATGGCCTTATTTATCCTTCTCTCTCACTCTTATCTACAGCCCCCTTCTCCCCCAACAACCACACACACCCCTTGTTGCTGTTTCTTGCACATAAGATATCACCTTTGTGCCATTGACTACAATGGCAAAGTTAACAAAACAAAAATAAAGAAATGAAAATATATCAGAGTAAAATGTTTTTAAGTCAAAAAGAAGCTTAGGCTAAAGCAAAAAGATTACTGAATAGAAGAAAATATATACATCTTAGGCAAAGAGCTAATATATATGTGTTTGTATATGTATATACATATATATGACATTTACAAAACTCAATAACAACAAAATAACCCAATCAGAAAATAAAAAGAGATAAACAGACACTTTTATCAAGAGGCCTATGGATAGCCAGAAGACATATGAAAAAATGATCACTATCACTTATTAGTAAAATGAAAATTAAAATGACACTGAGCTATCATTTTTAGAAATCAATGAAAATGGCATATGTTAAAATGAAAAAAACAACCAATGTTAGCAGGGATGAAGTGAAAATGTTGGGTTTTTATGGGGGGGGGACACACTTGTACCCAACATGCTCTGGAGTTACTTCTGGCTCTGCATTCTGGAATTAATCTTCATGTGGCTCAGGAGACCATATGGGATGCCTGGGAACAAACTCCGGTTAGCCACTTGTAGGCTTACAGTGCAAGTGCCCTACTTTCTGTAATAAAACTCCAGCCCCAGATGTGGTGAAAATGGAATCCTCATCCACTGTTGGTGGGTTCAAACTCTGAAAATAGTGTGAAGATTTCTCAAAAACCCAACAAGAATGCAGCTTCTATGTGATTCAGTGATTTCATTTCTTTGCATCTATTCCCCTCCCAAATGCAAAACTATTAATTAAAAAGATATATGCACACCTTTGTTCATGGTAGCACTTCATACAATACCTGGGATACTGAAACAATCAAACTGTCCCATGACAGACAAATGAATAAAGAAATTTTTATATATGTGCACAACAGAATATTACACATACATAAGAAAAGATGGAAGTTTTCAGCTTGCTGCAAGTTGGATGGAACTGTAGGGAATCATTTTAAGTGGAATCGATCAGAGAAGAACAAATACCAGATGATCACATTTATCTGTGGTATATTCATATGAAGCAAAACAAGTAAATAGATAGTATCAAATGCTATCAAAATCTTTCCCCTGCATTACAAAATGGAGAATACAAAACAAGGTAGGTATGAAGAGGTGAAATAGAGGTGAACTGGTATTAAGGACTTAGACACTTTGGGAGTGGTGATGTGTGGTAATTGTTCACCTAAAAAATATCAGTATTAGCACTATTATAAACAATAGGCTTATATTATAATACTAATAGTACCATTACTACTAATAATAATGGTAATGAATCCTTTAACTTGGCAAGAGAAGAATGGTGAGAATATTTAAGATATCAATTTGAAATTTAATAAATTATAGACATAATTATGGTTCAAGAAAAACCAGAGAAGTTATTGATTTTCTTATATACCATAAAATTTCATCAGATTATCAATTTAATTATTTATGACACTAAGAAAAAAATATTTATGCAAATTAAATTCTACCATGTCACATACTGTAATATCCCAATTAGGAGTTATTACAATGCTTAAAATGAGCATTTAGAATTGATGAAGCATGAGGCTAACACAATGGACTGAATATAGCTGTCTGTCAATCATGATTTATTTGTGTAATATTGATGAAAGTTTAACTTTGTTACTGACGTGAGTTACTTTAATTTTTAGGAAATATCTTTATGGCATTCTCTTCTAGGAGAGATGACAAATTTGGTATCTGTCTAAATTAAAGATGTAGTGCAATTTTAGGCACTGATTTTGAAATGCCATCAGAAAATTAGGAGATTAATTAGACGGCTTTTCTGGGATTCTGAGTTTGTTTTACCTATGTAGGTACAACAAGGAGGCCACTGGAAACCTATGAGGATCATTTTTGCTGCTTTGAATCTAATGAGCCAACACTGTTCTAGATGCCAATGATACACTAGTGAACTAGACAAAGGAAATCTCTGCCTTCTTAGAATTTTTACAGCTTAGTTGAATGAAAACTGCCATAACATTAGCAAATAAACAGCAAAGAACCAGTAAATAAAAGTAACTTCATAGTGATAAGCTTATTAAGAAAATAAGTAAGGTGATGGGAAAATATTTCAAATAAGGAAGTCTTCATGATAACTTGAGAAATCAGTACAAAAGTATAAGCAATTGCAACACATAGCACTCCCATTTGCAAGAAACAGCAACAAGATGTGGAGAGGAGGAGGTGTGAATTAGGATAAGAAAGAAGGACAGATATGACCAAAAGGGTCAATGGGAAACAAAGAACAATGACCTCAGTTTTGGCCATACATTAGAATCAACCCTAGAGGTACATTAAATATGACTGCCTATGATCGAGAGCAGAAAATGCAATTTATTTCATATAAGTGGGGCTCAGGTACATTGGATAACTGAAAATTATTTTAAAATTAATTTTTACTTAGGTAACATTAGCTTACAAGAACATAAATGTTTACCATATTACTACACCATACTTACCACCAAAATGCCCCTGTCCATTCACCACAATCCATGGTATCTTTTCCTATCACTTTTTTGAGCTACACCGAGAAGTGCTCAGGACTTACTCCTGGCTCTGGGATGAAAGATCACTCCTGATGAAACTCAGAAGGCTATATGGGATGCTGAGGATCGAACCCAGGATGGCCCATGCAAAGCAAGTGCCCTATTCATTGTGCTATGTCTTAGGCCCTGGGGCCAGAGCACTCTCCCACAGCTCCCCTAACCCACCACTCTGGATAACCTCAATTCTGTGACCAAAGTAGAAAAGTTTGCTTTGATTGCACACTGTTTAGTCCCTTGCTTTTTTAAAGATCTAAAAAACACATAAGTAAGATCATTTGATTTTTTTCCTTCTGACTTATTTCACTTAGCATGATACATTCCAGTTCCAACAATACCATACAAAAGGCAAGATTTAAAATCTACCCAACGGCTAAGTAGTGTTTCATTATGTACACAATGCCACGACTTCATCCACACACCTGTCATTGGGCATGTGGGTAGTTTCTAGATTTTGGTTATTATAAAGTGTGATGCAATCAACATAGTGACTATCACTGTCATCCCGTTGCTCATCGATTTGCTCGAGTAGGCACCAGGAACGTCTCTATTGCGAGACTTATTACTGTATTTGGCATATTGAATACACTACAGGCAGCTTGCCAGGCTCTGCCGTGTGGGCGAGATACTCTCTGGTAGCTTGCCGGGCTCTCCGACAGGGGCAGAGGAATCAAACCCAGGTTGGCCACATGCAAGGCAAATGCCCTAACCGCTGTACTATTGCTCTGTATTCTTGGGGCAAATGGCAAGTAGGAATTTCTGGGTAAATGGTTCTCATGGTTTTTAACTTAAATGTTTTAGTTGCATTGGTATATTAATGTTTTAGAAGTCCCCATTCTGTTGATTTCTATAGAAAACATTGCTACAACAAGAAACAGGTATTCCTTTATCTCCATCAGCCTTGGTTGTTTTCAATGTGAGGTGGTACTCACTGTCACTTTGATTTGCATTTACTGAATAATCAGTATTTCTAAAATGCAATTATAATTATAATATGTAATTTAAATGTGATGAACTGTATTCTGGGCTTACTCCTGACTCTGCTCAGGCATCATTTGTGACACTGCTTGAAGACCATATGCAATGTCTAGGATCAGACACTGTCATCAGACACATTTAAGGCAAATCTCTTAACCACTGTACTTAACTTCACTCTGAAAACAGCCTTTGCCATATGTCACATGTTCTGGTAGCTTGTGTCTTCTCTCTCACTTGTTTCTGGAAACTTAATTTCTACTTTGAATTTGTCTGTGACCAAATTCTACAGCATGGTATTTACTCTCCAGATAATTTGTTTTTTACAGATATTTTTATCTGTAAAATAATTTTCTAGTACTTATTATTTATTCAGTATTTATTTATTAAGAATACTAGGCTGCTTTCTAGTATTTTTTCATTATGCAGGTGCCAGCATTTTTAAGGTTTCTTGGACTATGAGAAAAGATGGGACCTTGCAGTTTGGTGGAATTAGAGGAAGTCGGAAGTCATGTTAAGAGAAGTAAATCAGAAAGAAAAATATGGATACCATATGATCCCACTCATATGTGGCATACTAAGAAACAAAATAAGGGATTCTATAATCCTGAATGGAAAGAACCCTGATATATGGCTAATATAACTGGTCTAAGGATGCTAAGGGATGAGGGTTTTGATACAGAAAGTAGAGGGACCTTGGCACTCTGATTGTGGCCATGGTATAGTAGTAGAGCATAAGTGTAACAGGACAGTAACAAGCATAAAATAATACTGAAATAAAAATAATATTGTAGCACTCTAGCACTATCGTCCCATTGTTCATCAATTTGCTTGAGTGGGCACCAGTAACGTCTCCATTGTGAGACTTGTTGTTATGGTTTTTGGCATATCAAATAGCTTGCCAGATTCTGCTGTGAGGGCGGGGTACTCTTGGTAGCTTGCTGGGCTCTCCGAGAGGTACAGAGGAATCGAACCTGGATCAGCTGCATGCAAGGCAAACACCCTACCTGCTGTGCTATCGCTCCAGCCCAAAAAATAATATTAAGGCATACAAATTTTAAAACTCTATTAATTCCTCAATGACACACCTATTGCCAGAAAAAGTTACTTAGGCAATTGTAACGGGGAACCAATTTTGATAATCAGGAATGGTCATAAGAAAATATGACCATTCCAAATATTAGAGTTGTAGGAATTAAAAGAGAGGGATTGGCATTATCAGTGAAATGCAGCTCATTCGTTTTAATGAGCCCATTATGGAGAGCTGTTACTCTTTGGTGTGTTACTTTTAGAACATCCCTACAGATCTGGGTAATTGGAAGTTCTTTCTGAGCCAGAGTCTTTGTGTTTGTTCAGTCTTCATTTTTCAATCAACTGCTTTCTTTCTTTCTAACAATGAAGAATATGTGCTTTCCCCTAATATTTTACCTCTCAGATGAATAGCTTATCTGTGTGCTTCCCCATGTTCCATAGCTGTGTGCCTGTCTTGTAAGTTTGCTAGGTGCAAAGAACTCCCTACCAGTTTCTCACACGTGCTTCTGTGAATAGATATTCAGAACTGTCATCACATATGGAAGATCAAGTATTTTTCTGAACGTGGGGCTTCACTTCGGAAGTGCTCAGGGCTCACTCCTGGCTCTGCTCAGGGCTCACTCCTGGCAGTACAGTTGTGGCCTGTGCCACTGTACTGTCATCCCAGTCTGACATACCAAACATTTTAGAAAAACATTCGTTATTGGGGCTTGAGTCTGTAACTCCTATGTCCCATTTCCTTATTTCATCTAGACAAAGCAGACAAACCTGCTTAATACACACACATTTTGATACATTTCTAATCATTTTATTTTCTGAGGTTTATTTTTTTTCAAGCTTGGGTAAAAATTAAATGTGAATGAGTTTCTCACTGTCCTTGGTGTGTTTGAATGATTTTTAAAAGACAGTATGTAAACATTTACTATAATATGTAATTTAAATGTAATGAACTGTATTCTGGGCTTACTCCTGAAAGGGCCTGTTAGCCCTTGTTTATTTACAATAGAGCTCAAAGGATCATTAGCTATCAGTGATAAATACCCATAGCAGCCTCTTTGTCTCACCTCCTCTGGATCCTTATTCCTGAAAGAATTTTAGTCTTTCACAAAATCTCCAGTAACCAAGAAAAAAAAAGCAGCAAATTCAAATAACACAATGAAAGTTTAAACAGAGCACAGAACTGAAGGTGAAAGTAAAGGGGACGATTTGTGGAATTGGTAAGAGGTAGACTTTTAGGATTCGATTCCTTTGTAGACCTTATGCCACTTCAGTGCCTGACAATGTGATTGTTCTCTTTTGGAAGATGATTCTTTACAGTTCGTCTCTAAGCCACAACGTATATACCTGGGGGCTCTTTTGGTCCATTTTTTTGTACAGTCTTTTAAAATGGAATAGAATGAAGTAATTGTTTTAGGCTCCAAAGTTGAAGCGTGTATTTGATTAAAAAAATGCCTAGCATTTTCCCCACATCTAGAATGTTTCAGCCATATAGTCAACACCAACATACATACATACATACAACAACACTAACAACCAACATATCACAGGTACAAATTCTTGCTCAGTTTCAACAAATCATTTCCAAATGACTTGTTGATAAAACATATTCAAATCTGCCAATCAAATATTAGAATACAGTTAAGTACTTGAATGAAACTGCATTGTAAATTATGAGAAAGACAATTCAAGATCTCCCCCCAGGTCGCCTACATCACAAATAAGAAAAATATAGGCTCCTGTTGAAAGAAATGTTTCTAGAAGAAAATAAATTTTATATTAAAATTTTGTAGCAATGAAGATGCCCTTCTATTGGTATATGATTCAAGTTAATTTGGTATATCCAGATAATAAAATAGCTTTCCATGATAAAAAAGAAACAGGTGGGCTTTTAAGCCATGAGAAGACTTGGGATAATCAGCAAAGCATAGTTAGAAGAAGCCAAGCTGAAAGTTGAAGGAGAAAGAAATAACTTCACAGCACAGAGGAATTTTAAGAAAGTAAAATTACTCCATATAAAACTACAGTGTTGGATACATAAAAGTATACATTTGTCCAAACCCACAGAATGCATTCTAAAGCATGGACTTCAAGTTGTTGATAGAGTTGTTTCCAAGTACTCAATTCATGAATGCTGAAACTAAAATGAGAGTAAAGTTGTCATTTCATTATCCTGTGTAACCAGACGCAGGATGCATGTTCTATTTGTAGTTTTAGTTCTATTTGTAATTTTTGGAGAAACAATGTAACAACTTTTATTTCTTCCCACAGTGAACAGATCTTCCGTTTACCACGTCTTTGCCAACGTTTATTATTTATCTGCTAAATGACAATCACTAGAATAACATTGCATTCTCTGATGATTAGAGAAGCTAAACACCTTTTAATGTATTTAATTGCCCAGTTGAATGTTTTCTTTTGGTAGGGGAGAATCTCCCAAGCAATGCTCAGGGGTCATGGAGCCATTTTTATTGATCCTTGGGCCACGTTACCCACAGTTCAATGCAAGGGTACAAAGATGTGATGCGATTTGGACCCTGAATTACCGTAGACCACCAGAGTCACACAATTCTTGGTGAGTCACTGTCAGAGTTACCCCAGTGGTTCTGAAATCTCCAGAGCCATCCTGGGGGTGCTCAGGGTTCCTTAATGTTAAACCAGACCAGGCACAGAACAAATATGTCCATTTCCATCACTAGTCAATATAGTTTAGGAATTCCTTGCCTCAAAAATTAGAAAAATAAAAAAGAAAAGAAATCAGAGATCCAAATTGAAAAAGAAGTTAAGCTACCACTATTTGAAGATGACATGATAATATATACAGAAGACTCTAAAAAGTCTACTTAAAACTCCTTAGGAATAATGTGTCAATACAGGAGAGTAACAGACAACAAATCAATACATAAAAATCTGTTGCATTCTTTTATGTAAACAATGAGCTAGAAGAGAGAGATTTAAAATATCTATTCAATTTTAAAGTGTGGCTCCAAACATTAAATACTGAGGAATCAACTTAACAAAGGAAGTGAAGGATTTATACTATTAAAATTATAAGTCATATATGAAGGAAATAGAAGAGGATGCCAGAAAATAGAAATATGTCTAGTGTTTATGTATTAGACGAATATTGTCAAAATAACTACCAAAGTATCATACAGATTTAATACAACTCCCATAAAAATCTCCATGACATTCTTCAAAAAATTAGAGTGAACACTAATAAAAAGTTTGAGTGGAAACACAAAGCCCCACAAGCAGACAAAATAATTCTGAGAAAAAGAAAAACAAGACATTGGGAGGTACTTCATTTTCTGATATTAACAGGTTGAATGACTGCACCTGCAATTTGTGTTAACTAAGTCACATTCAAGAGTGAGGGTGCTATGTGACAGCACCAATGTGTTAAATAATATTAGAAAGCAATAATAATCAAAAACAACATGGTATTGGAATAAGGATAGGCTGACAAAGCCATCTACCACAAACCTATGACAAGCATTATACTCAATGGGGAAAAACTAAGAGACTTTCCTCTAAGATCAGGGACAAGACAAGGATGCCCACTCTCACCACTCCTGTTCAATATAGTGCTGGAAATACTTGCAATGGCAGTTAGGCAAGAAAAAGACATTAAGGGTATCCAGATAGGAAAGGAAGAAATCAAGCTCTCACTATTTGCATATGACATGATACATTTCTTAGAGAACCCGAAAGCCTAGGGTTTAGAACCAAGAAGCTTGATCTAAAAAGCTCCTAGAAACAATAGACTTGTATAGTAAAGTTGTAGGCTATAAAATCATTAGTCAAAATCCAGGACTTCCTTATATACAAATGATGAGAGACAATAAAGTGATATGAAAAGAACAATCTCATTCACAATCATGTCTCAGGAAATCAAGTACCTGGGAATCAGCTTAACTAAGGAGTTAAAGGACCCGCCATACAAAGAAAACTACAAAATGCTACTTCAAGAAATAAGAAACATATCCAATGAGGAAATGGAAACATATCCCATGCTCATAGATTGGGAGAATTAATACTCCCCAAAGCATTATACAGGTTCAAATCGATCCCATAAAAGTACCCATGACATTCTTCAAAGAAATTGATCAAACACTCCTGAAATTTGTGTGGAACAACAGCCATGAATAGCTAAAGCAATATTTGTGTGTGTGTGTGGCGGGGGGCGGGGGGCAGAGATGGAAGGTGGAAGCCATCACCTTCCCTAATCTCAAACTGTATGACATTGAAGCTAAAGGTATCTTCAAAGATGAAACACCACTGAGCAAGCAAGTCGAAGCAGAAATAAACAAATGGGACTATCTTAAACTAAGAAGCTTCTGTACCTCAAAAGAAACAGTGACCAGAATACAAAAACAGTCTACAGAATGGGAAAGGATATTCACCTAATACCCATCTGATAAGGGGTTATTATCAAGGATATATAAGGCACTGGTTGAACTCCACAAGAAAAAAGATATCCAATCCCTCAGAAAATGGGGCGATGAAATGGACAGAAACTCTGAAAGAAGAAACCCGAATAGCCAAAAGGCACATGAAAAAATGCTCTTCATCATTAATCATCAGGGATATGCAGATCAAAACAATGAGATATCATCTCACACCACAGACTGACACACATCCAAAAGCAATTGGTGTTGGGGAGAAGGGGACTCTCCTTCACTGCTGTTGAGAATGCCAACTGGTTCAGCCTTTTTGAAAAACAATATAGACGTTTCTCAAAAAACTAGAAATTGAGCTCCCATTTGACCCAGCAATACCACTTCTGGAAATATATCCAGGATATGCAAAAAAGTACAGTAGAAATGATATCTGCAATTGTATGTTTATTGCACCCCTGTTTACAATAGCCAGAATCTGGAAAAATCCCGAGTGCCTGAGAACAGGTGACTGGTTAAAGAAACTCTGGTACATCTACACAATGAAATACTATGCAGCTGTTAGAAAAGATGACATTATGAAATTTTTATATAAGTGGATTGACATGGAGAGTATCATGCTAAGTGAAATGAGTCAGAAAGAGAGGGACAGACACAGAAGGACTGTACTCATTTGTGGAATATAAAGAAACATAATGGAAGACTAACACCCAAGGATAGTAGAGATAAGGGCCAGGAGGATCACTCCACAACTTGGAAGCCAGCCTTATATGCTGGGGATAAAGGCAGCTGAGATAGAGAAGGGACCACCAAGTAAAGGATGCTTGGATGGCCTGCTCAGGACGGGAGATGCATGCTGAAAGTAGACTATAGACTGAGCATGATGGCCACTTAATACCTGTCAAAAATGGGGAGGAGAGATTAATAGTTCCATAACGATGACATGGATGGCAAAGAACCATGACAAGTTTCATTATCACTTAATATCCAGGAAACAAAAATCAAAATTTCATTGTGGTACTAACTCACACCAGTGAAAAATGATTTATATTTAAAAACTCTGGAACCAAATTTTAGGGAAGATATGGCAAAAAATGAGCCCATACTCACTTTTGGTGGGAACATTTTCTGGCCCAGACCCTATGAAAAATAATTTGGAGATTTCTCAAAAAATTAAGAATGAAGCTTCCATTTTGTCCCAGTGGTTCCACTTCTATGTACAAAACACAAAGTGGAAAACAATTAAATTCATAAACGTATTTGCTCACCCATGATCACTGCAACTCTTAACACTATAGCCAGAATATGGAAGCAAACTGAATGTCCAACAGCAGATGCGTGAATAAAGAATCTGTGGTGTGTGTATATGTATACATACATATATATGATATATAAAATTTGGTATGTGCAATATAAAATACAATATGTATTTATATATCACATAAAATGCACATTTATATATAAATATATATTTTACCTTATAATATTAATAAAATAGACATAACTATATGGTATATATACCATATATATTATGCAATCACAAAAAAAACACTTATGTAGTTTAGGAAAGTTAGAATTGGGGCGTATCATACTCAGTGAAATCAGAGGCAGAAGGACAAAATCAGGATGATCTCACTCACCTGTGGTCTGCAGAGAAACAAATCAAGGGTCTGGACAATATTCACTGTCACTGTCACTGTCATCCCGTTGCTCATCGATTTGTTTGAGCGGGCACCAGTAACGTCTCTCATTGTGAGACTTATTGTTACTGGTTTTTGGCATATTGAATACACCATAGGTATCTTGCCAGGCTTTGCCATGCAGGCGCAATACTCTCGGTAGCTTGCTGGGCTCTCTGAGAGGGGCAGAGGAATCGAACACGGGTCAGCCGTGTGAAAGGCGAACGCCCTACTGCAGTGCTATCGCTCCAGCCCATGGACAATATTAATTGATAATAAAGCTCAGATACTGAGCCACAGTTCTGAGACTGCCAACTTGGGAAAGAGGAGCAGAGGAAACGGGAATGATTCAGTTGACTGGAAGTAACATAAGATAAAAGAATTATTTATTTTGGGGCTGGAGTGATAGCACAGTGGGTAGGGTGTTTGCCTTACACACAGCTAACCTGGGTTCAATTCCTAGCATCCCATATGGGCCCCTGAGCACTGCCAGGAGTAATTCCTGAGTATCTGACCCAAGAGTAACCCCTGTGCATTGCCAGGTGTGACCCAAAAAGGAAAAAAAAGAATTATGTATTTTAATTGTTAAAATAATTAAAATAAAAGAGATAAAATGGCTTCTGGCAGGAGCAAAGCAAGGGCTGGAAGGGAGCAGGCAGAACAGAGGTGCCTCCCTCTCTAGGACTCTAGCACCAAGCACAAAGCCCCAATTCTAACTTTCCTAAACTACAAGTCTCAGAACTGTGGAGAAAAAGGTACGTTTTCAAGATTACAACATGTGCTGCTATAATCACATCACAGAATTTTTCAGAAAAAAATGCCATGGGATCTAGCTGCTGGAATCCCAGAAACAAAAGCAAAACCCCTTAGAGAGGAAACTTTCACACTCCATAAGCTTGAAATTCCTGTTTAAGGCTAGTGCACATGGAGACACACACACAAACACACACACACACACACACACACTTCAAATCACTGAGCAACCAACTACTGAACACTGATCAACTTTTGAAAAGAGTTATGAATGCCTTGACCCATTGAGGTTAAGAATGAGTAACTGAAGTAAAAAGTCACAGTATCTAGCATTAGGTACAGGGGAAAGACTTGAGAAAAACAACATTCAAGAGGATGCAACCACTTTTTACATCTCCAGAAAGGTTCCCAACGGAGGAAACACGGCACCTTAAGCAGAATGTATTTCTGAAGGAAATACCTGCTGTAGAATGGTGACCTGAACTGAAAGAGGTCAGTTGTAGGGACCAGAATGCCTTCACTTTACTATTTCCATAGAGTCAAGTTAAGGATACCAAATCTCTATTCCCCTCTCAGATTCACCTCAAAGTAAGGGAATTGGAAAGACAAAGGGGAAACTGAGGTAGTAAACTATGGTGATATGTGAAGGGGATAGAACTTTCTCAGGCTTATGATAAACAATTAAATGATAATATTTTGGGTGCTTTGCTCTGGTTGGATCCTGGTTAAGTTTCTGCTGCTTAACCACCTTGGAAAATTACAGCATTTATGAGTTTGGTTTCTTCTGTGTCATGAGTTGTTCTAAATGGATGCCATACCCACAGTGCACCTTACAGAAAGCACACTCTCAAATCAGTGAACACTACATTTTACTTTTTTATAGCAAGTACTAGAAGACCGAAATCAGTTAGCAGGATTAGGATTATGTGGAAAGGACTTTTCTTGGAGAATAGTTTATTCCATATTTACTTCCAATGATTTTGGATTAAGGGTGATCAATGGCAAACAGATCGAATTAAGAACCTTAAAGGAGAAGGACATGGTGGATGAGGAAAGGGTGGGTGAAAAATATGAAGATAAGTCCATGATTTATAAAGATGCTCTTTATAAAAACATAAAATATAAACAAACAAGAGCAGGAGCCATTGTACAGTGGACACTTGCCTTGCACACCACTGTTCAGTTCCCCAGCATACACAAACCTACTAAGAGGAATTCCAGAGCATAGAGCCAAGAGTAATCTCTGAGCACCACCAGGTGTGCTCTCAAACAAAACTAACAAGCAAACCCCAAAAAGTCTAAGCTCTTATTTTCTTTCTTTTTAATTTTTTAAATTTTATTGAATCACTGTGAGATAGTTACAAGCTTTCATGTTTGGGTTACAATCTCCCAATGATCAAACACCCATCCCTCCACCAGTGTACATTCTCCACCACCAATATCCCGGGTATACCCTCCGTTCCCCACCCTTGCCTTGCTTCATGAGCAGAGGGGAGAAGGCAGATGGAATAGAGAAGGGATCACTAAGAAAATGATGGCTGGAGGAACCAGTTGGGATGGGAGATGCATGTCAAAAGTAGATAATGGACCAAACATGATGACCTCTCAGTGTCTGTGTTGCAAGCTAAAATGCTCAAAAGCAGAGAGAGAGTATGGGGAATAAGTTCTTATTTTCAATGCAATGATTAAGGTTAATTAAGGTGGGAGGGGCACCACTGGTGGTGCTCAGGGTTTTCTCCTGGCTTTGTACTCAGGGATCACTCTCATCGGGCTGGTTAAAATCTTTTCATTAAAGTTTTGTTCAATCATGTTTGCTATATACTACTTAGCTTGGAGAATTTATCAACCAGTATTAAGTTTAGGAAAAAAACCAGATATTTTACACATTAATATCTGTGATTTTCCAATTGTGTCTTATTGTATTGTTAGTGTTACTAACAATACAATTGTTAGTGTTATTGTGGTTATAACAATAACAATAACAATTGTTATTGTTAGTGTGGTTATACCTGGTTATAATTGAGTCAAGCCTTTGCACATGCAGCGGCCAAGCCTACCCACATGGTGAGGATCTTATAGGATCTCAGCCACGGGCCAAAGCCGTGCTTACAGGGCTAGCACTTTCTTGAAACCCAGTCCAAATGTGTCAGGCTAGCAGATCCCCAATGATCACAAGCTTTTCAGGGGAGTCTTTATCCTGAAAATAATTAAGAAGCATCAGCTTATAGGTCCTTCCTTCCTTCTCTTTCTCTGCACTCTCTTCTATACAGCACACAGATATTCCCCTCGTAGACAGGAAAATGAGAAGCTAAAAATAGAAGATATAATTCTTTAACTAATTTAAGAAGATAGTACACAGATACACTTCAAATAGGTGACACTAATACAGAGGAGAATATTTGTACTATTGAGTATACAAGCAACTGTCTTTATGTCATACAGAAGAAGTAATGAAATTGCCATTTTGTAAAATTACAAAGCACTGTTACATAAGTCTCTAGAAAATTCAATGTTTGGGGAATTTCTACAGTTATCAAGATCATATGAATCACTTTCTAATAATACAGCTTTACAGATGTTAAGGTAGCTTTACCTTTTTGAGATTAACTGTAAGCACATGAGTAGATTTTTGCCTATTTCACCTACAGTAGACTAGCAGCTTTTGCAAGGCACAATCTTAAGTACTACACACGTGGGTTTGATAAATTAAAAATTGTACCCAAGACAATGAAATGATGCTGAAATATACCAGTGTATGTACTTAAATATAATCTACCTTAAATATTCTCTGGCTTCTTGAAAAGAAAAATGAAGTATTGCTTTTATTATCATAATTTTCTTCAGTAGTTCTTTAAAAACTTTCTTTTAAGCCAGCTATGCAATTTTGATTATTCTAATTTATTCAGTTATTGCCATAAATTTTTTGAAGTTAAATATCTCATAGGTTCCATCTGTCCTGATGTATGCCTTTTCTTTACTTATAAGCTTACAAGTCATACTGTATCACATGCATTTGATTTGTGAGGAATATTTACAAAGAATGGTGTTTTAATGCCTGATTTAATAATGACAATTATTAAACATAGAACATATGAGTTAAGGAAAACACAATACTTCAAAACATGGATATTCTATTGCTTAAAATATATTGCTAAAATAAAAATTTTAAAAATCTGAACAAAATTAAAAAAGAAAAATGTATGAAATTTTCATTCATGTGAAGTGGATGCCACTTGCTTGTCACTTTGTTGGGAAGAATATTTTTGGTGAACAATTTTTGATACCAGAGACAATGAACATTTCAGTGAAAAACAAATAAACCAACAAACAAAGCCCTGGGTAATTTGCTGCAACCTGAGTGGAACTGGAAGATATCATGTTGAGTCGAGTAAGCCAGAAGAAGGACAAGCACAGGATGATCTCACTTATCTGTGGTATATAGAATGACTGGACAAGTAAACGAATTGTAGCAAAGGGAGGCTGCCTAGATCACCACTGACGCGAGTCTGGTGAGAAGGACAGAGAAGGAAGAAGAGAAAAGGATGCAGTGTCGGGGAGGGTCAGGAGCCTTGTTATACTGGAGATGTGGGAGAGTGTATAGCTCCATATCCACAGACTCAACAACACTGAAAACTATAACCACAGCACTTTGAAATGTGCCTGTCAAGGTGGCAGGGGGCTGGGGGACTAGGAAGCATGGAAACACTGGTGGAAGGAAGTTGATAATGGGGGTGGTTTGGTGTCAAAATAAATATTATATGCCTAAAACCCCACCTGTCAATAACTTTGTAAATCATGGTTCTTGAATTAATTTTTTTTTCTTCACTTCTTGGACCACCCCAGTAGTACTCAGGAATTACTCCTGGCCATGCTCAGGGAACCTTATGTGATGATGGGGATTGAACCCAGATTGGCTGTGTGCAAGGCAAGCACCCTACCCACTGTACTATTGCTCTGGCCCCAGTTAAAAAAAAATTGTATTTAAAGATTTCATCACCAAAACACAAAGCAGCTTATGTATATATTTGTACTACTATTGTGAGCTCTATTTTTATAATCATTAAAGGGAGAAACACAATGGTCACATAAAAATTTGTTTTGAGAGAGAGACAGTCAGAGAGGAGAGAGGGAGAGGGGAGGGAGGGAGGGTGAGAGTGAGCAAGTGAGCAAGCAAGAGAGAGAGAGAGAGAGAGAGAGAGAGAGAGAGAGAGAGAGAGCAATATTTTACCAACACAGACATATGCTTCAAGGAAAGCAACATCAAGGTAAAAACACACAGATGGGTTAGGACACTTGCACACAGCTTACCCAGGCGCCTCAAGTGGTCACCAGAGGCTTGCCAGGAGTGAGTCCTGACCACAGAGCCAAGACTTAAATCCTCAGGATTATGTCAGTTATACAATATTCAAACACCCCTCCCTTCACCAGTGCCCATCTTCCATCCCCAATCCCCCCAGTATATCTGCCGCCCCCTCCCACCTCCCTAGTCCCCACCCTTGTACGTGATAAGTTTCACTTCATTTGCGCTTATCTCGATTACATTCCAAGTTTCAACACACAACTCACTACCGTTGCTGGGGTTTCCCCCCAAAAAGAAAAAGACAGTCCTATTGCCAATGAGGCATTTCATAATTCTCCATTACTAAGCATATAGAGATATTAAGTCCTGCTGTTTGTTACATAACTTTTCTTTTTTCCCCTTGCCCCGCGCCACCGAGTTCACGCCTGTTTAGTAATCGCCACGCTGTCTGACAAAGGGAAAAAAACGAAGAGGATGGTTATTTCCTGTCATCAGCCGGCGTGGGGCTCTGGCTTAGTTGATAGTCTAGTAGAGTGTCTGCAAGCAGTTTCCGGAACCAAAGCTCTTGCGCTGATATCGGCTCCGGCTCGAGATACCACCAGCGTCCCGCTGGTCCATGTACCTAATTTTTCCCCTTATTTCCCATTCCCACGCCACCAGGTCTGTTTGCTTAATGGACATCACACTATGTTTGACACCACGCCACGTTTCTTCCTGAGAAAGAAGGATATTTCTTCTCAGCCGGCGTGGGGATATAGCTTAGTTCAGTCTAGAGAGATGGCTACCATTTTGATTGCCTTCAATATTTCAACAAAATACTTACTATTCTTGTTAGGATCACCCACAAAAGTCCGACCCATTAAGAAGGAACCATTACATACTGCTGATACTAAGATGACATTAGGTTCTGGGTTTCTGTCTAAAGTCCAGGGTAAAAAAAAAGAAACAAACAAAAAAAAAGAAATGAAAAAAAAAAAGTGCTAGAGCACATGCTTTGTATGCAGGAGGCTCAGATTTGATTCCCAATACCACGTGACCCCCCAGGAACTTCTGGGAGTGACCTGTGAGCACCCAGCCAGGAGTAGGACCCGAGCACTGCCAGGTGCGGTCGCCAAAACAAGCAAGATAACAAAGCAAAACCACAAAAAAAAAAAAAAAAAAGACTTAAATCCTGAGCACCCCTTGATGTGGTTCCAAAACCAAAGGTGAGAGGTGGGTCAGGGAAGCCACTCAGGACCACGGTGACTCGCTCTCAGGTTTCTAGGAAACACTCCTAACTTTAGTGCTATATTGAAGCATCAGAGGATTCAACAGTGACAACCAGCTTCGTTGCTATCATCAAGTAATAAACATGCAAATAATAACATGCTAATAAATCAGGGGTTTTAAAGGGAGGTCGTGGGCATATTTGGGGCCCAATCCCACTGAAAACCCGAGTCCAAAATTATTTTTATTCTCTCTCTCTTCTCTCCCTCTCCTCTGTCTTCTCTCTCACCCCCCCCCCCCCCTCTCTCGTTATTCAAGTTTCAGGTGTTTAAGTCAGCTTTCAGACTGTTACCAAAGCCTGAGGCACAGAGAGGTCAACCGTTATCTACTACGTTGCACAGTCCCCCGGGCGTCCCAAGAACTCCAGGCAGAGCGGAAACCTGCGTTTGGGGCAAAGAAGCTGCCATAAAAACACACAGGTGGGTTAGGACACTTGCCCTGCACGCAGCTTGCCAGTTAGGTGGGAGGTGGCAGCGTGAGGTGGGGGGTCTGGGCAAGACTGGAGAGGGGTCGGGGGTGTCTAACACAAGGAATTGAGCAGCTGGGGGTTGCAGGAGCCCCAGAGACCGGGACTTTGGGGGCCGGACACAGAGAAGGGTGCAGGGGCCGCTCTCTTACCGGCTGCGCTCCCCGGGGTGCGGGCGCGCCCGCAGCCGCCGCCTGTCCCCTCATCCCCGCCGGGCTCGGCCTCCCGCGGGCTCCGGGCGCCGCTCGGGGTTGGCTCTGTCCTCCCGCCTCGGCGGCTGCGGCGACAACTGCCCCGAGTGGCAGGCGCCCACATGGCCGCGCGGTTCCCCACGCCACTGGCCGGGCGTGCGGGGAGGCGGGGACCAGACGCCGCCGGGGGGGTCTCTGGGTCACCGTCGCCTCGGGGCGGCCCCCAGTCAGCCCGGTCCCGGGCGCCCCCCCGCGCGCGCGCCCCGCAGCGCCCCTGCACCCCGAGCGCTCCCGGGTCTCCGGGTCCTGGCAGTGGGGTCCGCCGGCACGCCTCTCCCCGCGCGGCTCTCCACGCCCCCTCCCCACGCCCCCGCGGTGGCGCAGGCGCGCTGGCCTGGTTGCAGGGACCCCCGCGGCCGGCCGGGGGTAGGGAGGCTTACACGCTTCACTCCCCTCCGCTCGGCGCTGCGGGCCCGGGACGCCCTGGGAGGACGGGCGCGGCTGGAGGACTGTCCCCTGGCAGCGCTCCGGGGGCTCTGCACCCTGCTTGCTTCCCGCGCCCCTCGGGCTAGCGAAGCAGCGCGCTTAACTCTTGGACACTCCCGCCAAGAACAAGCCGGAGACAAACCCTCCGGAGTTAAGGAGACTCTGGGCCCTGGGGAGCAAAAGTTGCAAAGAAGGCTGCACTGATTCCGAGGTTTGAGTCGGACCTGAGCCCTAACTTTTCAGAGGCCGGCTGCTGGGGCTGGCTGGATGTCTCCTAGGCCGGAGGAGCTGGAGGGGGATGGACAGGATGGCTTCCCAGGACCCACCCGGCAGGAAACAGCTCTAATATTGACACTTGGCCTCACCTCCCCGCTCCATCCCTTCAAAAAGGGGCCGCATGATTGCATGATTGTTTTTCTGTTTTTGTAACCTCTGGCGGGGTTCTCTCAACTGTGATAACTGTGATGCCTTGGCAAGTAATTTTTTTCTTGGTGCATGTTTATCTCAGTCTCTTGATTTTATTTTGTTTTGTTTTGTTTTGGAGCCACACTTGGTGCAGTTAGTCAGAGCTTACTCCTGACTGTGCTCAGGAGTTACTCCTGGCGGGCTCGGGGACCCTATGGGGTGCCAGGGTTCCAACTGGGGTCTGCCAGGGACTATCGCTGTGCTATGGCTCTGGCCTCAATCTCAATCTTCTATTTTCATTGAAAGATTCACGCATAACTAGTTTGCACAGGCACAGGAAACCTACTTGATTTGGGAGGCTTTGTGTCTGGGGAATAGTGTGATGCACTGAAGGTGTTTGATGAATGGCTAAAACGGTACTTTTAACATGCATTCTGGATTTTATATGCTTTAAAAATTTATGCTTTAAACTAGCAAGCTACTGAGAGTTTCCTGCCCACATGGGACAGCCTCGAAAGCTTCCCATGGTGTATCCATATGCCAAAGCCAGCAACCAGCTGGATCTCATTCCCCTGGCCCTGAAAGAGCATCCAATGCGGCATCGATGGAAAGGCTGAGTAGAGAGAGGCTTCTAAATTCTCAGGGATAGGACAAATGGAGAGGTTACTGAGACCGCTCGAGCAATTCTACGATCAACGGGATTTCGTGATCGTGATTCATGATAAAATTTAGAACTAATCTCATCATCATCCCATTGATCATCAAATTTCTCGAGCGTTCTCAGTAATCTACCGATTTGAAAATACATGGAAGTATAAACACACTTAATTAAAACCTGTTTATGTGCCCAAATAGACAACTGCCAAACAGAAATGTTTAAAATTCTTAGATCACATTCCCCCTTTAAGCACCCCCAACCCCCAGCCCCCCCAGCCCCCCGGAAACACTTCCAAAGAAGTAGGTCAATTTCTTGGAGTAGATCATGAAAATTTTCGTTAACTCAAGTTTCGAGCTAATAGTGACAAACATTTAAAAGAATTTTCAACAAAGGCAGATAGATGTAGATTGTAGTTACTATTAAATATATGTTGATAATTTTCTACTTGGGTTAGAGATCACAGTGAAAAGAGTTGCAAATTGTTGCCTTAGAAAATGCCTGCTCTGGGGGCCAGAATGGTAGTAAATAAAGCAGGTAGGGCATTAGCTTTGAATGCAGTTTGACCCAGTTCAATTCCCAGCAACCTCTATGGTTCCCCGAGCCCACCATGAGCAGTTCCTGAGTGCAGAAGCAGGAGTCAACCCTGAAAACTGTCAGGTGGGGTTCCAAAACTAAAATCACTTGTATCACTTGTCATCCCATTGCTCATCAGTTTGCTTGAACAGGCGCCAGTAATGTCTTCATTCATCCCTGTCCTGTGCTAGTGTAGCCCAATGGCATCTGCTCGCTCCAGGAACATGAAGAGCCTCAAACTGTTTGTTCAGGGTCTTGACTAAGAAGTCTGACCATCTCATAGGTAGGTGGTCAGGTGTTCTTTTGATGTCCCATAGAATCCAGTCGGTAACAACTCTAGTCTAGTGGTTGTCTCCAAATCGCATTACATGTCCAGCCCATCTGAGTTTTGATGGCTTGGCAAATAAGGCAGCATCCCTGATCCTCGAAGGTTGGAACTCTGGATTCCTTCCTTCACTTGAGTGAGTGAAACGTGATACTCCAAGCATAGCTCTCTAGATTCCTCTTTCTAATGCCAAAACTAAAATAAATAAAATCCTATACCATCCAGTATATTTAACAGTTTATTTATATCTATGAATTTAGAAGGTATTAGTGTATTTTAATTGCCAAAATTATCATGAACTCAGAGTCAAGACCTGTTGGATTACAGAAAATTTTTTTTTCACTTTATTAAGGTTTTTATTTATTTTTTATTTTTTTTTTAATTTTTATTAAATCACCATGTGGAAAGTTACAAAGTTCTCAGGTTTATATGTCAGTTATACAATATTCAAACACCCATCCCTTCACCAGTGCCCAAATTCCACCACCAGAAACCCCAGTTTACCCCCCGCCCCCACCCCCTACCCCCTACTGTATAACTAATGAATTTCACTTCATTTTTTCTTTACCTTGATTACATTCCATAATTCAACACAAAACTCACTATAGTTGACATAACTCTCTCTCTCTCTTTTTTTTCTCTTTTTCCTTTTCCATTTTTTTTTTAATTTTTCCCCCTCATCCCCCTTCCTGCGCCTCATAGTATGGTGTACTCCACGCCACGTTGGCCAGCGTGGGGCTTTTGCTTAGCTCATAGTCCAGAGGTGGCTGTTACATTAAGAACCTTCAATATTTCAACAAAAACTTACTGTTATTATTTGGAGTTTCCCCCCCAAGTCTGACCTGTTCAAATGGAACCCTTTCACATTGATGACAATTATAAATGTTAAGTCGCGCGGACACGGCAGCGTCCGCGCGGTTTTGGATTTCTGTATAAAGTCCTGGGAAAATTCTGCCAGAAATTACATATTTCCTCCGTTAGCCGGCGTGGGGCAAAGGCTTAATTCACAGTCTCCATACATGGGTGCAGGCACTTGCTGGAACCCCAATTCCTAAAGCTGTCTCTGGTTCCCGCTTGTTCCACATCCACCGGCTCTGCAGGGGCATGGGCGCCCGGGCCGAAAACCCGGCCGACCGGAGCCGAGCACGGGCCCGACTAGGGCTGGCTCGGATTACAGAAAAATTTTAGGCAACAATTTCATAGGCTGAACAGTTAGAGCATGAAGATCAAAGGCACTTATTTTACAAGGGGATCCTGATGGAGAACTAAATAGATCCAAAGTAGAACATGAAAAAAAAGAAGTGTATTTAAGGTGTATCCTCTCTAATCTAGTTAGAAAGAGCACCTTAACAGTAAGAAGATTTGAGCAGCACAAAACGTGTCTATTTATTTGCAAAATATATGCATTTGTGAATATATGGTATATTCCATGAAATAAATTATTCTTACTTACATCACATTGTAGAACAAATAGAAATTTAACAAAGGAAGATGAATATAAATAGAAAACATATAGGAATGCTGGTATAAGGATTGTGTCTGAGCCTTTTCAAGGAAACAAACATCAAAAATTTAATGATTTTTTTTAATTTTTTTTTTAAATTTTATTGAATCACCATGTGGAGGGTTACATAGTTCTCAGGATTATGTCAGTTATACAATACTCAAACACCCTTCCCTTCACCAGTGCCCATCTTCCATCACCAACCCCCCCAGTATACCTGCCGCCCCCTCCCACCTCCCCAGTCCCCACCCTTGTAAGTGATAAGTTTCACTTCGTTTACGCTTTATCTTGATTACATTCCATGTTTCAACACACAACTCACTACCGTTGCTGGGGTTTCCCCCAAAAAAGAAAAAGACAGTCCTATTGCCAAGGAAGCATTTGATAGTTCTCCACTGCTAAGAATATAGAGATATTAAGTCCCGCTGTTTGTTACATAACTTTTCTTTTTCCCCCTTGCTCCGCGCCACCGAGTTCACGCCTGTTTAGTAATCGCCACGCTGCCTGACAAGGGAAAAAAACCGAAAACCGAAAAGGATGGTTATTTCCCGTCATCAGCAGGTGTGGGGCTCTGGCTTAGTTGATAGACTAGTAGAGTGTCTGCAAGCAGTTTCTGGAACCGAAGGTCTTGCGCTGGTATCGAGATTCCACCAGCGTCCCACTGTTCCATGTACATAATTTTTCCCCTTATATCCCATTCCCGCGCCACCAGGTCTGTTTGCTTAATGGACATCACACTATAGTTGACTCCACGCCGCGTTTCTTCCTGAGAAAGAAGAAAATTTCTTCTCAGCCGGCGTGGGGATATAGCTTAGTTCAGTCTAGAGAGATGGCTACCACTTTGATTGCCTTCAATATTTCAGCAAAAGACTTACTATTCTTGTTAGGATCTCCCACAAAAGTCCGACCCATTAAAATGGAACCATTACATATTGCTGATGCTAAAATGACATTAGGTCGCGCGGCCGTGGTAGCGGTCACGCGGTTTTGGGTTTCTGTATAAAGTCCAGGGAAAGTGCAACCAGAAATAACATCACTACAAACTTTTACCCTTTTATGGTGCTCATAAGATGGAGAAACCTAGAGAGAGGCTCGGCGTCTCCATTTTGCGCTCAGCAAGCCCCGGCCCCTGTGCTGTGCTCGGGAGGAAGGAGTTGAGAGAGAGAGGTTAAAAGAATTGGGGGATGCCTGGTTCCCACTGTTTCAGCCCGCCGTGAGGTCTCCAATCGCGTGCCGGAATTAGTTCAGTGGGCTGCTTGGAGTCCAAGGGCGCTTCCTTGGGCTCTTCCATCATGCTCTCTCTGCGGTAGGGCCCAAAGGGCAAAAATTTAATGATTTTTAAAGCAATCATTTGAAGTCTCTGAAAAGATTCCTAAGAAAGCACACTGCGAAGGGAACAACAAAAGCTGTTCAGGAAAGTCTACTAAATCTTAATATCTAACACTGCAAGAATCTGGACATCTGAGCCAAGACCTGATCCTTTGACCCCAGCTCAAGCCTTTGGAAACTATTTTCTGGAGAAACAATTGTGAAAACTGCCTCCTTTAGCCCTAGTCATGCCAGAGAGATTGATTTTACCCAGGCCTCTGGCATTCTCAAACACCTCCCTAAGTTTCCTACAAGCTTTATCTCAGGGCAGTGACTGAGATAACCATAGCCGTGGTTTTTCACAGTCTGATAAAAGATGTACCCCAGGAGTGACAGGCCAAGAAGAGTAGATCTCTACATTCTCTTTTTGCTTTGTTTTGTTTTGGGGCCACACCAGGCAGTGCTCAGGGATCATTCTTGGAGGGCTCAGGGGACATATGCGGTGCCAGGAATCAAATTGGTTTGATTTGTGTGTGCAAGGCAAGCGTCTTACTATCTATACTATCTCTCTGGCCTCTCTTAGTTTATGTCTAAGGGGATGATCAATGTTTAGCAAGGAAAACTGAGAGTCAAGGGTTACCTATCTCCACCTGGATCATATCTAGCAGAGCATTCACCTTGGGAGAAGGAACTGCCAGTTGTCCTTGCCCCCAGCTTCCCAGGTGTGGGACAGAGGCTTTCCCTGAGGGAGAGGCAGGTGCAACTGAGCTCTGTGGTTGCCCCTAGGCAGAATGATTTTATTGGAAATAGAGAGTGAAGAGATTCATGCCTAAGGGAAGAATTGCCAAGATGATGGAAATCTTGGTAATTAGCCATGAAAAGAAAGCTTAAAGTTCTGTGTATAGCCAAAAGCAAAATAGTAAACCAGCGAGAAATTTAGTTAATAAGCTAGGGGAAAACTATAAGGGTCTTCTGGAAATTGGACCAAGTCGAACCTGTAATGGATCTGTAATCTAAGTCCCTTCCACTGTGGATGTTTACAGCCATACATCTTTTAAAAAGGGAAATTAACAAGCAATTAATAGAGGCTAATAACAGCATGGCATTAATAGAGACAGAGTTTACAGACCTTTATAGAAAGAGCAGGGAAAGAACCAAGTGTTAAAGTAGTCAAGAGAAAAAGAGAAAAGACTCAAATCATAGAATCCAAAGTGAAAGAGGGAACAACGTTACCTTCCTTAGAGGGAAAGAAGGATTCTGAAGAGTACTATGAGCAACTGCATGTAGACAAACTAGAACACATGCAAAACAATGAAAGTATTTCTGTTCTTTATGCCACATCCAAGACTGGACTTATGCCAATATGAATGCTAAAACCAAAAACCTCAGGAGGAAACAGAATACGATTTTTGTGGCCTTGAGTTTGGCAAATCACATGACATAATGAATGAAACAGATAAATTCTGCTTCATTAAAATGAGAAGTCTGCTGAAAATCATACCACTAAGAAAGGGAGAAGAGAGTCTGGGCTACAGCTCTGTGTTGAGCACTTTCCTTGTGATGGGGAGACCCTGGCTATGGTCCCTGCACTGTCAAAAAAAAAGTTAAGACAATATAGAGATGAAACTCTTACTTTATCTTTTTTCTTCTCTGTTTATTACTCAGTAGTAAAATGGCCCAATTATTAATAGGCAAAAGATTTCTATAGATCTTTCTCCAAGGAAAATATATAAAAGACTGGTAAATACATGAAAAGTTGCTCAACTATTAGCCACCAAAGAAATGCAAATTAAAATGACAATGAGGGGTCAAAGCTATAGTACAGTGGGTATGGCATTTGCCTTGCACTTGGATGACCCAGGTTTGATCCCTGCTGGCACCTCTTATGATCCCCTGAGCCTACCAGGAGTGATCCCTGAGTGTGGGGCCAGGAGTAAGTTCTGAGCAATGCCAGGTATGGCCCCAAAACTAAAACAAGATCAAATAAACAAAAAACCCTCAATAGGTACTACCTTGAATTCTCAGGAAAGGCAATAACAAAAACAGACAACAGCAAATGTCAAATACAAAACTCAATGATCTGATCCTGTTAGTTAATACGCCTAGACAAATTTAAAAAAAAAGCTATCATCACACAAAGACTTGTATACAGATGTTTATAACATATAACATAGCCAAAAGTTAGAAATGAGGGAAATGCTTGTTCATTAATTGATAGATAAATAAAATGCAATCACACAGTAGAATGTTATTGAGCGATAAAGAGAAATGACTCACTGATTCATGTTCAGTATCGATAAACTCTGAAAGCATGCTAAATTCAAGAAATCTGTCACAAAAATCACAATACATGATTCAATTATATGAAATATCTGGAATAATATTTAGGGAATAATGAAAACTCCTTGAGGTTATTCTGATAGTTTCACATATACATATGTTATTTAGATACTTTTAAAAATATCTTAATTGTATAATTATTTTATTTAGCTTTAACTTTGGGGTGAAGGAGTTTAACCCCCAGTGTTCTGTGCAGTACTCCTGGATCTGTGCTCAGTGGTAACTTCTGGAAGTGCTCTAGGGGACAGGCAGTGCTGGGATCAAACCCACCATGCACTCAGTTCAATAAGCTGTTTCTTCTGAGATTAATTGTATAAGAGACTAAATAACTAACACTCATTATTATAATTATAAATAAAATTAATAATTAATCAAAGCAAATCTAGATATCTTCATTTTAATAAATTTATTAATAAACACCCAAGGAATCTATTAATATATTAACAGTAATTAATTTAATGACTTTATTATCATATTATTAATAAAATAATTGGTTTAAATTAATAATTAATCTGGAACACTAATTATATAACAATATAGCTGTATAAGTGCATAAAGATAAAATAGCTGATTCCCCATACACACACACTCACTACAATCATGTGCATAAGTCAGAAATAAGCCTATTTCTGTTGTTAACTTTTTCTTCAGGATTAAAAGGATAGTGATTAGATGTCTTCTGTGTGTATATTCCCTTTTTGATGTAGTTGCTTTTTTTATGATATATGAAGTTCTCTTTTCTTTTCAACATGCAAGCCATCTGTGAGCCAAAAGTCCCCTCTGACAATGTTTATGTTGTTTATGTTTATGTTGTTTATGTATAAATTGGCACAATATTTGTCAGAGCTCAGATGTGACTTTAAAATTCAGCTCAGCCTCATAGCACTGTAGCACTGTAGCACTATCTTCCCCGTTGTTCATCGATTTGCTCGAGTGGGCACCAGTAACGTCTCTACTGTGAGACTTGTTGCTGTTTTTGGCATATTGAATACGCCACAGGTAGCTTGCCAGGCTCTGCCATGCGGGCGGTATACTCTCAGCAGCTTGCCAGACTCTCTGGGAGGGATGAAGGAATTGAACCCGGGTCATCCACGTGTAAGGGAAACACCCTACCTGCCGTGCTATCGCTCCAGCCCCTCAGCTCCATAACATTATAAAAATAAAATAACATTGAGGTTCATATTGAAGTTTTGGTTAATTCAAATTTTATTTCTATATCCAGCGGTCCTTTTAATGGTAAAACATGTTTCTATGGGTTACATGTTTGTTTGATATGGGGGCCCACACCCAGCTGTGTTCAGGACTTACTTCTGTCTCTGTGTTCAGGGATCACTCCTGTGGTTGGTTGGAACCATATTCTTCATGGGGGTGGAACCTGTGAGTAGGTTGTGAATTATCTGAATTATCTCTCCAGCACCTTTTTTGATTTTTTTATTAAATCAAAATTTTTTTATTAAATCAAAAATTATTAATGAGTGTACACAATGGTGTGTTCCTAGTAGAATACTAGGTTCTTTGAAAATATTCCATAAAGCTTACAAAAAATGATTAGACAATATGTTTAATACTGTGGGATCATATTCTCATATAGGCCAGACTTTTGAGTTTCTCTGATAGTAAAATTTCAATTTTATTAATAAAGATAGGAATATGTGAGGGTTATCTCTTTTTTTCAAGGGGAAAGAAAACATTAGGGGCTTGAACAATATTACAGCAGGTAAGGCACTTGCCAGGTACATAGCCGCCCTTGGTTCCATCCAGGTACCACATATAGTCCTTTTAGCACACCCAGCTGTGGCCCAAAACACACACAAAAAAACAAAACATTAAAACAATTTTTTTTAGTGAAGCAAACTAGCTCTGTTGACAAAATTTAGAGAGATGTAAAGGGAGAGAAAAAGAGAAAGATACATATTCAGGAGAGAACAGGGAAAACAATTTTTTTCTTATAACTTACTATGTAAAAATTTGATTCAAAAATTTTAAATCCAACTCTGTTAAAGAAATAACTTCAGAAATAAAGTGTATTCTTTTAACTGTTTGGCTATTGGAAAATCTATGTTGTCCTTTGCCCTTGTCATTTATTTATGTAGTGCTCTAAGTAAAAGATAAGATATTTCAAAAAGGACTTATTTTATTAACCTTTAGGACAATCAGTTCAGTTCCTAGTAACTAAAATAACATAGCATTGGGGAACTCTCCCCTCGAAAGGGCCCAACCTGTGTTCCAGAACAGAGCTGGGAAAGAATTGAAAGAGTTAACAGCATACTGGGTGAAAGTAGCAGACAGATTGCATGTCTCAGAGCTTCCATTTCTCTCTCTCTCTCTCTCTCTGTCTCTCTACATATATATATATGTTTCATATATATATATGAATATACATACTCGTATATAGAGAGTCTCTTTCCCCCGTGCCTGGCTGTCTTCACCAGAACCCCTCAGAGGGGGGCAGGTTAAGTTTCCCTCCCCACTCTGAGTGGAGCCCCAGCAGCCGAAGAACTCTGGAACCTAACCACAGCCATGCTCACAGCCACTCTCTACACGCTTGAACGAGCCTCACGCGTGAAAGAACCAGCAGAGGAACCCAGGTGTGTGGGACCCGTAGCTGAGATCCCCAAACTTGCTCGGATCGGGACTGGGCCTCCTTCACCCATATCCCCCATTTTCCAGTAGCTTGGCAGTCACACCCACAAACTGCCCCTGGCACTTTCATCCCATCAATGGCCAAGATCCAGAGATTATAAAACAAAGCTCCAGAAAACATGAGGCTGCATTTGTGGCCACGTGATCTCTTATTTTCTAGTTATCTCTCTCAGAGAACTTGGAAAGCTACTGAGAGTATCCTGCCCACACGCAGAGCCTGGCAAGCTCCCCGTGGTGTATTCAATTAGCCAAAAATAGTAACAATGATGGGTCTCATTCCCCTTACTCTGAAAGAGCCTCCAATGCGGCACTGTTCAGTAAAGAGAGACTGCTAAAATCTTATGGCTAGGATGAATGGAGATGTGACTGGCACCTGCTTGAGCAAATAGATGAACAACAGGATGACAGTGATACAATGATATATATATGTGTGTGTGTATATATATATATATACACACACACACATATATATATCTATATATCTATATATATATATGTCTCCTCCTCAAGTCTAAGTCTAACATTAACTGAGCTTTACTGTATTTTAGAATAAATTTTTCTTTGGGGGACCCATGCATGGTGAAAGTTTAGGGTCTATTCCAGGCTCAGTAATCAAGAGATCCTCCCAGTGGTGCTTGGGACATTAGGTCATACTGGGTACTGAACCTGAGACTCTGGCATGAGAAATATATCCTATAGTCCTTGGAGGATCTCCTCAGGAGAGCCTGATTATGTATGCTTCTTAACAAGACACTGGGGGTCACTCAAAGGTGGGAATGTGTTATTCTCCAAAGCATTTAGAGTTTTGAGAGGAAAGAGAAACAAACAGATCAGAACAATAATGTAAATCACCCTACAAGGCCTGATATTGATTGACTTTGGATTAAGCAAAAATTTAATAAAGTCATTATATTCTTGAATTTCTTTTATTCTACATCAAGAAATCACAAAGTCTTACATAATTTTAAAAAGAACACAGTTTGCAATTTAATTTGCTCATTTTATAGAATAGATACTTCTGTTTTGTTTCCCATGATGATGCTTCAAAAAACACCACACCATGATTTCTAATACTGTTAAGGAGAGGGTTCCATGCATATGACATTTGAACACCATACCTTCCACCAGAATGTCCCTCCACCATTGTCTTAGCCACCTTCCTACCCAAGGAATTCTCCACTTCTGACCTGTAAGCTTGATTCTATAAACTACTTCTCAGATTTTCTGGTCTTAGACTATTTTTTGTTCTCTTACTATAATTCTTCATATACCACATATGAAAGAGATCATTCTGTATCTATCCTTCTGCTGGCTGGCTTCAGTCTGCATAGAATCCTCCAGTGTATCAATCATGTGCAACAAATCATATGATTTCACTTATTCTAAGTAGTATCCCATTGTGTATATACGCCTCAATTCTTTATCATCTATTCTTGGACCCTCAATTGGTTTCAAGATTTTTGGCTATTGTGAATAGTGCTTTAATGAACATAGGAGCACAAAAGTCTTTTAGAAATATTTTGAGACCTTTGGGGTAGATGCTAAGTAATGGAATTACTGGGTAATATGAAAGTTCAATTCTAAATTTTGGAGAAGTGTCTGTATTGCTTTCCAAAGAGATTGAACCAGTTGACATTCCCACCACCAGTAAATGAGGGTTCCTTTTCCCCTATCTCCATACCAACACTGGATTGTTTTCCTTTGTGATGTGTACTAGTGTCACTGGTGTGAGGCAATATCTCATTGTTTTTAGATTTGCATTACTCTGATTATAAGTGATAGAGAACATTTTTTCATATAGCTGTTGGCCATCTATATGTTTTCTTTGAGGAACTGTTTTTTCATCTATTCTCATTTTTTTGATGGCATTACTTTTTTTTCTGTTGTTAAGTTTCATAAATACTTGAATATTCACTTTGTCAGATGAGTATTGAGAAAAGATTTTCTCCCAGTCTATGGCTGTTTTTTATTCTAGTCATCATTTCTTTTGAGGTGCAGAAGCTTCTTAATTTGATGTAGTCCCATTGATAGGATACTGGGTTTTTAAGATGGAACATGCTTCTCTAAGCTTATGGGTCACTTGGCTCTAACTCAGAAATATAGCTTCCTGGTTAATTCATATTTATCTCTGTATATTCTGCTTGATTTAAAAAATAGTTCTGCATAAAATATAATATTTCATTATTCAGACTAGAATCTCAGGTTAAATATTCTTTCCATGCAATTTTAGTTACATGAGTACATATTAATCAATAAATAATATTAATATACTTCAAAACATTAAGGATATTGGGCTAGAGCAATAGTGTACAGCAGGTAAGATTCTTGCCTTTCAGGCTGCAGTCCAGTTTTAATCTCTACCACCACATGTGGTTCCCCCAAGCCCTCCCTAGCACAGAGCCCAGAGTAAGTCCTGAGCAATGCTGGGTGTGGCCTCCCAAGCAACAACAAAGTGTGTGTGTTGTGTGTGTGTGTGTTGTATACATATAAATTCAGGTTATGGAGGTTACTGAATCTATAACCTTTCTGTATTTATAGATGTCCCAGGTGATCTTTATACACTAATATTTTTAAAGTTGAATTTAAAGTATTTTTGCTATAATTGCACTGTCATACCATTAGTCATCTATTTGCTCAAGCAGGCACTAGTAATGTCTCCATTGTGAGACTTGTTACTGTTTTTGGCATATAGAATACACCACAGGTAGCTTGCCGGGCTCTCCGAGAGGGACAGAGGAATCGAACCCGGGTTGGCCACATGCAAGGCAAACACCCTACCCACTGTGCTATTGCTCCAATCCCTGAATATAGTTGCTATAATTAATTATAAGAAATGAGAGAGAAGATTATTTCAGTGTTTTGATCAATAATCTGCTTTTGTATAATTACTAAGTCACTTTTTTGTTTTTTCATTTATTTTGTGTGATAAAACTTTCAAATTTCTATTTGAAATTAATTCCTTTGTAATGGTAACATTTGACTTTACAGAGTAGTTTCCTTTTCAACGTGTTCACATTTCCATATCATTCTAATATTACTATGTCTGTGAGAGATGGTTTCTTAAATGATTTGTTAGAAAGTGGTATCCTTTGAAATTTCTTTGAAATGCATACTTACCTTACAATATATCTCTTCAATTTTATTTAAATCATTCAGATTATGTGATAATAAAAGTCAATGGCCCAGATTCATCTAATACATAAGCATAAGAATATCAACTTTCTTCTGCTCCAGTACCATTTATGTATTCTTTCAGTGTATTAAGTATATACTTCAGGGCTCAAAACTAATAATTACACCTCAATAGCATAGTGTTGCTAGACAATTATTTATTCATTGAAAAAACATACTTTAGTGATTTAGCTGTTAGCTTTCTACATTTCCCAATATTTCTTCACTGAAAACTTCCTTAGAATTTTTCCACTGGAGAGACAACTATTTCTTACAATATGATTCTAATAAGAATGGTTATGCTATGTTATTAAATTATTTAATTTTGCTAACTCTTAAGTTAAACATTTTTTAGGGGGGAGGGTCAGAGCCCCTACTAGCATTTCTCAGGCAGGGGACTGTCCATTCAATGTGAAGGCCTAGGAAGAGTCTGTTAGGGCCCTGTAGTGTCCAGGGTCACTTAGGCAACTTCTCGGTGCTCAGGGCCTCAGTCATGTGCCCAGCTCTGCTGGGGAAGGACCATGTGGTACCAGATATTGAACCAGGCCCAGCCTCATGCAAGTTACTCTCCTTACCAACTGTAATACCTCTCCAGTTTTTAAAATATTGTTTTAAATATTGTCACATGGACCAATTTATTAAATCCAAAAGATAAGTCATTAATAAAGTCTGTATACCACTGCGTTTTTCCCCCTAACCTTCCTATCTTTTCCCCTCCCTTATCAACATTTTTACTGCATTTGTCCTCCACTCTCTTTTCTCTATGATGTTTTCTGTTTTGACATTTGCCAGTGTCTTTTCAGTTTCCCTTTCCTTCTTTTTTCCTTTCCTTCTATGCACCATCTATGTTTTCTTTCACAGTATTTCATCCAACATCATGCAGAGCTTTTCTTTACTGTGTATTTTGCTTTTAAAACTATCTTCTCCTTTCCTTGTCTTTAGTATTTTGCTCTTAATACTATAAAACAGTACATGTCAACTAGTATTAAGGGATGATTAAAATCTAGCATGTATTCTTTATTTCTACCTGATTGAAAATAAAATTTAAGGGACCAGAGTGATAGTCCAGTGGGTAGGGTGCTCGCCTTGTACACAACCACTTGGATTCAGTTTCCGGTATCCCATATGGTTTCATAAGCACCGCTACGAGTGATCCTTGAGTGCAGATTCAGGAGTAACCCCTGAGCACTGCTAGATGTGACCAAAAAAAAAAAAAGTTAACAAACCAAGGAGTCCTAAGTCCTTTGAGTGAGTGATGAGACCAAATATTCACAACCTTAATAGCATTGTAGCACTGTCATCCCTCTCATCCCATTGTTCATTGATTTGCTCGAGCGGGCACCAGTAACGTCTCCATTGTGAGACTTGTTGTTACTGTTCTTGGCATATCGAATACACCACGGGTAGCTTGCCAGGCTCTGCCATACAGGCAGGATACTCTCCGTAGCTTTCCAGGCTTTCTAAGAGGGATGGAAGAATTGAAGTCGGGTCAGCCACTTGCAAGGCCACTGTGCTATTGCTCCAGTCCAACAACCTTAATAAAATTGGGAAAAGAAAAAGCATGACTGAGTCCTGGGGTAGTAGCAAATCAAATGAAGCCAGGGTTAAAAGAATAAATCTCATCCATGCTTTTTGTCAGGGTCCTGGCCAGTCGATCCCCCGCAAAAGAGTATGATCCTCCGGAGTCGCCAGACTTACTCCCTAAAGGGGAGGGTGTGGATAGGGGAGAAGCCTCTGTCCTGGCCCTCTGCGAACCATGGGATTCCTGCCACTGCTGCCTGCCTGCTGAGAAGAAATGGAACACCGTAGAGGTGGGAAGTCTGGTGGTCAAGCAGTTCTCCCTGTTTATTGGCCCTTACACAGAGGTTCTTATACATAGATTCAGGTGGGATTCTCACATACAGCAAGTTCATCTCGGACTCGGTACAGATGTCAGCTAATGATTTACATATCCTGCTTTTAGAGCTAGGTTATCAGTATGGGTAGGTGGTCACAGTCATGTCCCTCATCCTCAACCAGAGTGCCTACATGGGGGGAGTGCTGGAGGGATCCCTTGGGCCTTTGTAAACAGGGCTGGCTCTTGCTTCCAGACGCAGGGGGTTTGGTCAAAGTCTCAGGCTAGCTGCTGAGACCCCAACAGTTTTGTGGTTATTTGAGGTCACCTGATAGTTCTCCTTCTTTCAGTTCTTGAAATTACTGGCAGTGTGACTGTCCAAGAAGCGACTCAGGATTATGAGCAAACCACCTCTTCCTGGTGCAGGTAAATGTAGTTCCAGCCTTTGAGGTGGGCCCAGTCAGTGGTTTCTTGGGAGCTGAATGAGCTCCAGCAGTGGTGCTCATAAGCCACCTGTTGCTTTCCCCTGGCTTGGGTCATTGCTGGGGATAGATGCTATAAGTGAGATTATATTGGTATAAAATATGACTTGTAACCGGGAAAAAGAGAGCTATGGTGAAATTGATGATTTTTAGGTCATATAAATTGAGTTGAAACATTTTAAAGATACTTACATAATTGCATGATATACTAGAAAAAATCTCATGATGCACTAGAAAAATCTTGAGATCCAGTTAACACTGAAGAACTGTTTAAAACATTTAAAAAATTGAAGTAATTACGAGGCTATATGTTTTAGAGGTACAGTTTCATGCCTCTTCAAAACTCATATAACCATCTCACAACCTCTCTTAACTGCAGGTAATCTTCACCACAACCCATTTCCCTGCCTTTTCTTTTCATCTTTTTGACCTTGAGTGGAGTTTTCAGTTGAATTTCTGAGAGGTTTCGTGATTAGCCACTGAAGCACAATTGGTGTATGACTGTAAAAGTATGGTTTAGAACAGTTTGCAAAGAGAATGTGTGTTTCGTGAACGTCAGCCCCAACAAATGTTGTCAGGTGGGAGATGGCTTAAAGAGCTAGAGTGCATGCTTTGTGTGAGGGAACCCATTGCACCACAGCTCTGCAAGGCTCCTTAGAGAACCAGAGTGTGATCCCCAGCACCACACTGAGAATAGGCCTGTACTTCACATGTGTCCCCAATCCCACTAACAAATAAGAGAATATTGTCACCTTTGCTTTGAGCAAACTTCTATTGTGGGTTTTCATATATTTTACACAATGGACAAAGGACTGTTATGTGCCTATTAGGCAATGAATATCTGTATGAGTGACAGATTTTTATCTGAGACTAGCTCTTAAATAAAACATAACTCAAATCTGTCCTAATTGTTGTGGGCTACTGTAAATAACTATGCACGCTGAAGGGTGTGTGTTCGTGGGCTCTCTGGGCAGCTCTATCTCACTGCCCATGTTCGGTGCTCTGGAACTGTTAGTGTATGGACTGGATTGGGATGCCTGTTGGCGATGGGCAGGTGAAAGAAGGACGAGGACCAAGCTGGTTGCTGATTAGTTACTGTTTATTCAGTCTCTCATCTCTCTCATCTCACTCACTCTTCCTTCCTAGCCCCTCATTCCTCGATCCCAGCTCTCTGGATTCTCCTCCTTCCCACTAGTCTCTCCGCCCTGCTTGTCTCTCTGTGCCCATCATCATCATCATCATCATCATCATCGTCGTCGTCGTTGTCATCATCATCATCATCATCATCATCATCCCGTTGATCGTCAATTTTCTCAAGCGGTCTCAGTAACCTCTCCATTCGTTCTAGCCCTGAGATTTTGGAAGCCTCTCTTTACTCATCCTTCCCAATGGTGCTGCATTGGAGACTCTTTCATGGTCAGGGGAATGAGATTCATCATTGTTACTGGTTTTGTCATATGAATACACCATGGGGAGTTTGCCAGGCTCTGCCTTGTGGGCAGGATACTCTCGGTAGCTTGCCAGGTTCTCCAAGAGAGAACTAGGCCATAAGATGTCATCCAAGAGCTAGGTTTTATAGTCTCTGGATGTTGGCCATTAATGGGATTACATGGCGCCGGGGGCAGTTTCTGGGTGTGACCACCTAGGTACTGGAAAGTGGGGGATCTGGGCAGAAGACGCCCAGTCCTGATTGGTGCAGGCTTGGAGATCTCTGCCCGGGTCCCACACAGCTGGGTTCCTCTGCTGGTTCCTTCATGCATGAGGCTCATCTGAATGTGTAGAGAGGGGCTTTGAGCATGGCTGTGGCTGGTTTCCAGAGGTCTTCAGCTGCTGGGGCTCTCCTTGGGGCGGGGAGTGTTTACATCTACGAACTTTCAAGGAAGGTAAGAATGAAAGAGTACACCTGGCTGGATCAGATGCTGGTCAGCTGGAAGCCCTGGGGCTTTCCCAGGTACACGCTGTCCACTGGTAGTGCTCAAGACATACCCAGAAAAATCAACATAAGAAAGCCCTTCCTGAGGGCCCACCAGATTCAAAGGAAACACCACCTAGAAGTATTCCAAAACCTTTCCTGACTGCCCGCAGGCAAAATACCTCTTGAGATGTTTCTCCTTTCCTCAGTCCAAAAACTCCATCATCATCTTAATACTAGTTATTTTTGTATGGGCACAGTAAGAGATATATTGAGGCTTCTATGGCAGCTCTCCTGGGAACATCTTGCCACAGACTCAGACTACAGCACTCAGGCCAGATTAATCATTCCTAACCCTAGCAGGGTCTGAATCTAGTTATTACTATTTGGATCATGACAGCATTTGTCCATGCCAAGCTCTTAACTTCTAGTTAAGCATTAGCCACTTTGGCCAGTCCCATCTCGATGCCAGGGTAGCACATGACTCACTGCTTTCCCTGAGTCCATCCCATCCCTCTTCTGGACCCTGCCTTTGGGGGTGCTAGGAAGTAAGGGCAGCTGAGGCATAGGTCAAGAGAACAGATGCCCAGGAGGAAAATGTCATGCAGAGTCAAATGACTCTCAGGTTACAAAAGCATAGCATTTGCTACTGTCTTTCTGTGTTCATACAAAAGGACATGGCTCTGAATAAACTATGCAAACGACTGAAGAAGAGAAAATACAGTATTTACAGGCTGGAGCTATAGCATAGTGGGTAAGGCGTTTACCTTGCATGTGGCCAACCTGGGTTCGATTCCCAGCATCCCATATGGTCCCCTGAGCACCACCAGGGGTAATTCTTGAGAGCAGAGCCAGGAGTAACCCCTATGCATTGCTGGGTGTGACCCAAAAAGCAAAAAACAAAACAAAACAAAAACAGTATTTACAAGTCAACAGAACACAAAGAAAGAAGTTACAAATAAACACAGAGGAATAGGAGCACTGTGATGGGAGTAACCCAAATAAACCGAAGCTATCTGTGGGTATGTTATCCTATAGACTACTAACACTTACTATAAGAATTTTGCTACTGCCACTTGCAGGAATGTCATTCACTACTCTCTTGCTATGGAAAAATTATTCGTATCCTTTCACTTCAATAGACACTGTGAGATATGTAGTAATAACCAAAATTAATTAATGTTTACTAGTGACAATAATGGTGATTATATCATTGAAAATTAAATAGCAAAACATGATCTGATATAATCTAGTCTATTCTAATTTTACAAGTTTTATGGATGTGATAGCAAAATATATTATTAATTTTTATAAATCTTATATCTGAAATATCTGTTTTCTTGGGATAATGTTATATATAGTAATAAATTTCTAAAATAAAAACATAGAAATATATATCATTGAAAGTTTTATCTTAAGCAAGCTGCATTCTCTGAAAATGAACTGTGCATTGGAGCATAATTTTTTCCAGAAGTTTCAATTACATACAAGCATCCTCAGACTGTGAGTCTGTGACATTCTTAGACACAATTGTGGAGAACAACAGGGTGATGTGCAGGCTTTTATCACTCTATTTATAGACCAGAAATTAATTTTCTTCCTTGTCTGTCCATGTTAAAATTTATTGACAGGAATAATCATGAATTATCCACAGAGGAATCTAGAGGTATTTGGGATAGTAAACTGGTAGATATAAAAAGGCACCCAGATTTGGAAGGAAAGAGCTAATGGCAAGAAGGTATGCCTTGGATTATTAACTTAAATTTGGGTTTCAGTTTCTAAACAGGATGAGTTTTTTTATAATCAGTTCTTGGTGCAAGTCTGAAGTTACTTGTTTCTTTAAATCAAATTCAAACATTTTATCTATTTCCCTACATTATTTTTAGTGATTAAGCTTGAATTATTACCTTATCAAGTTATCAAGTTGGGTGTCAGGGAGAGGCATAAGTGCATGCTTCACATGAAGAAACTTTGGGTTTGGTCCCAGCACCACCTGGCACCTGAATATTAAGCTTGGCATAACCCCTGAATACAAATGTGTAGCTCCAAAACCAGAAATCTCCCAAAAGTAAAATTTTAAAATTATTTTTCTAAGATTTTCATTGCAAATTTTATTGTTCATTTAAAAATGAGTTAAAATAGATGAATTTAAACTTTTTGGTAAACTTTTAACTTATATAATGTCACCTTTACTTTTAATACTAATGTTCTAATACCCACTATTAAGTGTTAGATACTATCAGTATTTATGATCTCTAAATTTAATCCAGGTTTTGAGTTAAATTGATTCCTCATTGTATTTGCCATCTTAGTCTTTCACAGTTTAATTAATTAATCAGATTTTGGTATAATATACCTTCAACTATCTTTTCTATGAATTAACTTTTATGATGTAAGAATGAAATAATTACTGTCAAGTTGCTACAAAATTGGTAGATGGGATTTTAATATAATTACACAAAACCAAAGAAGTTACTTATTTTTAAAGTGCTTCTTAAAAATTTTAGTTATGAGATCTATCAATGCTGACATATTAATTTGCCTACTCTGATGCATTTATTTTTTTGCAATTATGAGCTGTCAAGGGTCCCTTTCATAACAACAGATTTTACTTGCTCCACTGAACTAAGTGAAATTCATGTGCATGAATGAATTTCACAGATATGTTTATACTGGTACCTGAAATTCTTATTCCTAATGGTGTCAAATAATTTAAAACATGAAGATAATTTAAGAAAGAAATTCACAGAATCATAAAAACTACATTTAAAGGATGCTAAGGAAGATATTTAGTAGATTTTGACAACTTTAGTTGGTTTAGTACTTCATGGATAACTTAATTATACTTAGTGTTTCCAGATAATATTTTATACTTTTCTTTTGGTCCAGAGATGCAAGTCAAGTGGTAGAGAACATGTCTACCGTATGTGTGGGTCTGGCACACCACATGGTCTCCTGAGTATGTCCAGTTATAGCCCTAGTGGCAAGATCAAAAATGTTCTTTAGGAAAATATTCTGTTGTCAACAAATGTTTTCTTAGGAACACTACTTTCTTTTTGGCCACTATGTCATTCCATTGGAAAAGAACATACTCAATGGTTTTCTGAGGCAATCACTCACATAAACACACTAGAGTTCCATTATCTGATTTTCTGATTTCTGATTATTAGATTTTCCAACATCTGATTTTCCTGAGAGAAAATTTCAGAAAAATGTTTATAATTCTGAGAGTTCAAGTTCTTTCTCTTTTTACTGACCCTGTCTCTTCCTTTCTCAAATTTGCCTTTCCTTAGAATTCTAAATACTTACTTGTATACGATATTTCTTCTGAAACCTTAGCTCTAGTCCATATCTCAGTCTGAGAGGACATATCCATAAGGCACAAAGCTTATGACAAAGCTCAACAACAGCAAATGCAATAACCTCTCAAAAAATAGGGAGAGGAGATGAACAGATATTCCTCTAAAGAAGGCATATGAATGGCCACAAACTTTACACGAAGGTGTTCATCATCTCTTACTATTAGGGAAATGCAAATCAAATGACAATGAAATATCATCTCACACAGTGAGAATGGCATATAACTAAAAGACTGGAAAAATCTAGTGTTGGTGAGGATGTAGTGTAGAAGGAACCTTTATTCATTGTGGTAATATCTGATTCAGCCTCTGTGGAAGATAGTTGGAGATATCTCAAAAATGTAAGACCAGAACTTTGACATGACCTAACAGTTTTACTTCTTGGTATATATTCCCAAATACAAAAACATTAAATTGAAAAGAAATATATATATATATTATATATACCTATGTCCATTTCAGTACTGGTATATCTAGGATATGGAAGAAACCTAAACAACCAATGGTAAATGAATGGACAGAGAGTCGTAGTAAATATTTATTTGTTTATTTAGTTTTAGGGTACTCAGGGCTCATCCTTGATTCTGTACTCAAGAGTTACTTCTGGCACTGCTTGGGGGAGTATATGGGATGCTGGGGATCAAACCCAGGTCAGCTGCTTGCAAGGCAAGCACCCTACCCACTGTATTATCTTCTCAGCTCCATATGTTGTGGTATATATATATATATGTATATATATATATTTATATTTTTTATAATGTAGGAGCACGGCTATTTATCAGTTATTGATTAAGCTGATTGAATTGGGCATGAACTCCACATCTCCACATTACTTTTTTTAAAAAAAAATAAATTTTTAAAGTTAGTTCATAGAGTTTGATTACATTTAATATTCAAACACCAATCCCACCACCATTACACCTTCCCACCACCAAATTTGGAATGTTTCCATCCCAAACTCCAATCCCTGTCCCCAAACACAACTGAAAATAATATATTTTATATTGTCTTATGAAGTTATGAAGTTCTCATGACATAACTTATGAAGTTATGAAGAACTACTGAACATGCTTACAAAAAAGTATTCATATAGGAAATAGTGTGAAGATTGTTCTGTTTTGGCAGGAGCTATTAAGACATTCTATAGGATATCACTGACATGTTGTTAAAGTTTGGGTGATGTGAGCTTTGGTATATATATCTGAAAATATGTATATATGCATATATATTTCCCTCTATGATTTGTTGCCTACTATCTGAACCCCATCAAATGTGGTGTGCAAACTATGGGGAATGGGTAGGTAGTGTTTTATGATGTGTCTCATGGCCGCAAAGGCAGCCCTTCGGTCCAAGAGTATGTTTACTCATATGTGAGGCTCAGCCCCAGTGCTTGGGGAGCAGCCTTGAGCGTGGCAGCAGTGGGATTGTGGAGGTTTTGGGCTGCTGGAGCTGGGCCTCTTGGGGCGGGGAGGGCTCTCACCCACCCCCTCTGGGGCGTTCCGTGTGAAACAGCCTGGCATGGAGTCTGGTGGCATGCTTATGGGGGTCTCATGTTATGCTCCCTTTAAGGAGGAGTAGTGGTGGCTGATGATGAGATTGTCTGGTGCCAGCAGGAGGTGGCTTATGGGCATGACCCTGGGTCACTGAAGACTGGGGAAAGTGGGCAGAAGACTTCCACTCCTGGTCCCCTTGAGCCCAGAGTCCAACGTCACAAAGTTCCTCATTGCCTGGATTTCGTAGGACTTCACTCATGTGTGAGGCTTGGCCCGAGTGCCTTTGGAGTGGCCTTGAGCGTGCGGTGGTTGGGTTGTGGAGGTTTTTGGCTGCTGAAGCTGGGTCCCTTGGGGCAGGGAGGGCTCTCACCCATCACCCTCTGGGGCACCCTGGTGAATACAGCCTGGCTCAAGGTTAGGACATTCTGTGGTGCTCTCTTTCTCGAGTTTTAGTTTATAGTCCCTGGGTCTTGGCCATTGATGCAATTCCATGGTGCCTGGGGCAGTTTGTGGGTGTGACTGCAAAGCTACTGGAAAACTGGGGACCTTGGGGGAGAAGGACCAGTCCAGATCCAAGAGGGCCTGGAGCTTCCAGTCACAGGTTCCTGCCTACCTCTGTACTAGAGGCCCTAACTGCATCTTTTGATCTCTTTTGAGATTGATGGGTCTCTGAAATAAGGTCAATAAATGAGCTTAGATAGCTAAGCTGGAGGTGGATTGTGGGTGTGTTTCCACATACCTAACTTTTGTCTGTTTAATTTCTTGGTAAACTTGGCCCCAAGTTGTTGGGGTCTGGCCAAATGCGCAGCAGCAATTTTGGGGTATCAGGAAGCCTGAAGGCACCATCAGGCTGCTGATGCATTCGCCCCACATGTACAGGTTGTCCTGCTGATGGCACCATACCCCCTGTAATATATTTAAAATAGAATACTAAATATTAGGATGGAGAGATAGTACTCTATGTAAGGCCCTTACTTTGCATGTGATTCAACCACTTTGGTCCCCAGTGCCACGTATGGTCCTCAAACCCCACCAGAAGTAATCTCTAAGCACAAAGCCAAGAGTATGCCTTAAGCTTTGCTGAGTAGCCCAATCCTCCCCCCAAAAATCACAGCAGAAGTCTATGCACCTATAAGAAAAGATGAAATCCATGCATTTGCTACAACTTGAATGGAACTGTAAGGTACCATGCTAAGTTAATTTAGTCAGAGAGAGAGGGACAAATAAAGATGAGCTGGTTCACCTGTGGTACACAGAATGACAAAAGAAAAAAATATAATATTGAATGATGATCAACCCTTGTAATTATGTTTACAAAATATAATTACAAAATTATGTTTTGTAAACATAATTTATAAAAATGAGAACATCAAGCAATAATCTTGATATTTCCTAGGGACAGAATTGGGGATGGTAAAATAACATCAGGATAGCAGTGGAACTTTGGCATTTTGGTGGTGGAGGGTTACAGAAGTTGTGTATATCAAAACCATAAATGTTAACCTCTGTAGACATTTGCCTAAAACATAACGATAATAAAATACAAAATTGAAACAGCATCACTTACAGCTAAAAATTTGCATTTATAAAAATAGGATAAATTAACATTATTAAGTATTCTTACTCAGAAACATAGTGGAAAATAACAAATTGTTTCTTATATTATAACCATTGTAGATAAAAATACTAGATATCTACCTATAAAAGTATATATTACATATTTACTCATGACACAAATTACTTGAGTTAAAAGTCACTGGTTTCTTGGCTAGAAGGTTTCAAGCTGTGACTTTTTGCAATACACAATATGCAAATTCAGTGAACCTAAAAACTTCTTCACCATGAATAACCATGAACAGATTTCAAGAATAACATCATAATGTCACATGAAAACTACAAAATAAAGAGGTTAATCAACTTTCAGGATGGAATTAACTATAAATTTTACTCAAATCCCCGATTTATGTTTTATATCATTTTATAAAGTAAAAAGTTTCCTTTAAAGAAAAATACTTAAAGAAATGTCAGGGGAGGGAAAGAGAAAGATACATATTTAAAAGAGACATGGGCTGCCTTGTAGTGTTAAAAAGGCTGACTTATGTTTTAAAATTTGTGCTTTTTGTTCTTTTAAACTTTTCAAATGATGTGAAATAACTTGACAAAATAATTAAGAATATTTGGATAAAAGCATAGAGACCAAATGGTTTTGCCTCTATACTGCCTTCAATTTTAGTGAATTAAAATAGCATACCTTCATAAATATTAGAAGAATTTTTACCTTGGTTTCATATAGCCAATTAAAAAACAAATAATAGTGCTTATAAACCATTAAAAACTTGCAACCAGTGAAAAAAAACAAAGAGAAAGACTTTCTGCAAGGGAAGTTTCCATAATTCAGTTTAACAGCACACTTGGTAGCATAAGGAAATGAGAGGGTGGTGTTGGATATCCTATAAGAAGTTTCTAAAAGTATATTGTTAGGATATTATGCACTGAGAAAAAGTAAAACAAGAGACATAATCTGTATGATTAAATTTAGTTGCCAAATATGTTAGATTTGTACCATATTGTGTAGAATTAAATTTGGTTGTTGAATATGTTAGAATTGGAGCATACTGTGAAACAGAGATATCTTTGGGCTGTTCATTGGGAGATGGCCTTGAAATATTTTGGAGTTTATTCACCTTTTCATCTTGTTAAACAAAGTTAAAGAAATCATATAGATACTTTGAGACCTAATTTGGACCCCTGGACTTCCCCAACTTATTTTTATTCAGTTTTTTCTTTTTTTTTTTCTTTTGCCCCATCCCAACTCTCTTTCTTCAGGTTTTTTTTTTTTTATTAAAGCACTGTGATTTACAAAGTTATTTATAGTTGAGTATTGGGTATTATTATTAATACAAATACTGGTGATATTGGTGAGTAATAGATCTAGCCATGTGTCCAAAATACAGACTCAACAAAACTGAAAACATGAGATCTAAGTGCAGTCACTGAAACTTTGTAATGTGCATGTCAAGTTGACATCCTGGGATGGAGAGGAGGCTGGTGTGGCGGGGAGGGAGTACTGGAACATTGGTGGAGGAAAGTTGACACTGTGGTGGATTGGTGTTGATATATTATATGGTTAAAATTAAACAACTTTGTAAATTACAATATTTAAATACTTTTTTTTAAAAAAAAACAAGTAAAATTTAAACAAAAATTTATTTTAAAAAAACCCTAAAAAAGTTTTGTGGTTAAAATTTTTTTTTTTTGAGAGGGTGAGAGACATGCCTGGCTGTGCTCAGGACTTGCTTTGGGCCTTATGTACAGGAATCACTTCTAGCAGGATACAGCACCATGTGTGGTGCTGGGGATTAAACCTGAATCGATTGTGTGCAATGCACAAGTCTTACTCTCTGTGCTATCTCTCAGTCAAAAAAATCTTTTTTATAGGAACTTCCTTTGTGCCATATTTCTTATATTTTGTTAAATATTCTATTCTGCTTAAAATATTTGGTTCCAGGGCTCTATATGACTGACTGGTTCAACATAATTTTTACTGTTATATTAGGTAAGGTCAACAGAACAGGAGCCAACTTCCATTAAGACGGTATGTTATAATTTTCACCAAAACTCTTCAGTGCCACCCTTGAGAATGTCATGCGAAGACTGGAATGGGAAGAAACAAGAGTGAAGATAGACGATTGGCAACTATACCACTTCTTCTTCGCTGATGACATTGTTCTCATAACACCAAACATTAGACAAGGGGCACAAATGCTGGCCAATTTCGACCGAGAGTGTGGAAAGGTCAGATTGCAGCTGAATCTCAGCAAAACAATGTTCATGAAAAATGAACTAGTCCCTGATGTTCCATTTGCTCTCAATGGAACGAACATCTCCGAGTGCAGCAGCTATGTGTACCTGGGTCAAGAACTCAACATGAGGAACAACTTGGCACCAGAACTGCACAGGAGGAAGAGAGCAGCGTGGAATGCCTTCAAGAACGTAGAAGTGGTTAAGATGACAAAGAACCTCCGACTCCGAGCACTTCTTTTCGACTCCACCAATCTTCCTGCACTAACATACGCCTCAGAGACCTGGGCCCTATGAAAAGAGGTTGAGAACGCTATTCGGGTATCTCAGAGAGGAATTGAAAGAGCTATGCTTGGAATATCACGTTTCACTCAAGTGAGAATAGGAATCTGGAGTTCTGACCTCCAACGACGATCAAGAATCAGGGACGCTGCAATGAATATATAGGTACAGATGTCATCTCTACTATGCTTTTTTGCACCCTCAAGGGTATATTTCCAGAAGTGGTATTGCGGGGTCATATGGAAACTTAATTTCTAGTTTTTGAAGGACTGTCCATATTGTTTTCCAGAAAGGCTGGACCAGTCAGCATTCCCACCAACAGTGAAAGAGCGTGCCTTTTTCCCCACATACATGCCAGCACTGGTTGCTTTTGTTCTTTTGGATGTGTGCCAGTCTCTGTGGTGTGATATGTTATCTCATTGCAGCACTGTTCACAATAGCCAAAATCTGGAAACAACCCAAGTGCTCAAAAACAGATGACTGGTTAGAGAAACTTTGGTGCATCTACATAATGGAATACTATGCAGCTGTTAGAAAAGATGAAGTCATGAAATCTGATTATAAATGGATAGACATGGAGAGTATCATGCTAAATGAAATGAGTCAGAAAGAGAGGGACAGACATAGAAGGACTGTATTCATTTGTGGAGTATAGAATAACATCACATGACGCTGACACCCAAGGACAGTAGATACAAGGGCCAGGAAGATTGCCCATAGCTTGAAGACTGCTTCATGAGTGGAGGGGAGAAGGTATATGGAATAGAGAAGGGATCACTAAGAAAATGATGGCTGGAGGAACCAGTTAGGATGGGAGATGCCTGCTGAAAGTAGATAATGGAACAAACATGATGACCTCTCAGTGTCTGTTGCAAGTCCTAATGCCCAAAAGTAGAGAGAAAGTATGGAGAATATTGTCTGCCATGGAGGCAGGGGGAGGGTGGAAAAGGGGGGGTATACAGGGGATATAGGTGGTGGTGAATGTGCACTGGTGGAGGGATGGGTGTTTGATTATTGTGAGATTGTAACCAAAACATGAAAGTTTGTAACTATCTCACAGTGATTCAATAAAATTAAAAAAAATAAAAGAAATGGATACAAACTTGATAGCACTGGTACAAGTATAAAGATGAAGTCCTAACAGTGTTCCAATTTATTTCAGCCTAAAATAAGCAATTGGAGTTTGAAAAAAAAAAGAATCAGGTTGCTCTCTCATTTGCCAAGCGTCAAAAATCAGATGGGCCAAACATGTAATGTGATTCAGAGATGACCGCTGTACTAGAGCTGTTACCGACCAGATTCCACAGGATGTCAAAAGACCGCGTGGCCGCCCACCAATGAGATGGTCAGACTTCTTCATCAAAACTCTGAATAACGGTTTTAGGCTCTTCCTGTTCCTGGAGCGAACAGATACCACTGGGCTACACTGTGACAGGGCTAGCACGTGACAGGGATGAATGGAGATGTTACTGGTACCCATTTGAGTAAATCGAAGATCAACAGAATGACAAGTGATACAAGTGATACACTTACACAATAGAATACTATGCAACAGTTAAAGAAAATGAAGTCAAGAAATTAGATTATAAATAGATAGAAACGGAGAATATCATGCTGAGTGAAATGAGTCCGAAGGAGAAGGATAGATGTAGACTTACTGCACCCATTTGTGGAACATAAAAAATGATACGAGACTAATCCAAGGCCAGGGAAAACAGGGGCCAGGAGGTCTGGTCAGTGATCAGTGGTTGGAATTTTGCCACTAGTGTGTGGGTAGCGAAGAACAGTTAGGATAGGGAAGTGACCAGTATGACAATAATAAAAAGGATCACTCTGGACGAGAACTGACTGTTTAAGGTAGGTAAAGGGATATACATGGTAACTTTCAGTATCTGTATTGCAAGTCATAATGCCCAAGAGGGGAGAGAGAACGAGCGAGCAAGAGAGAGAGAGAGAGAGAGAGAGAGAGAGAGAGAGAGAGAGAGAGAGAGAGAGAGAGAGAGGAAAACTGCTTGTCATAGAGGCAGACAGGAAGCTGGGGGGATGGGTAGGGAAACTGGCGTCCTTGGTGGTGGGAAACTGGACACTGGTGAAAAGATGGGTGTTAGAACATTGTATTACTGAAACCTGATCATAAACAGTTTTGAAACAGTATCTCACCCACAGTAACTCAATTTAAAAAAGAAAAAAGAAAAAAAAAGGATTGTAAAGATGAGTCAAGTGACCTTTGGACCAGAAATATTATAATAAAATACCAGGTCTTATATAAACCTGAAAAAAAATGGAGGTGGATGAGAATATGGCTCTGAATTGTTTGGTTTGCATTTGCTTCTGATGAGTTCAGAACTAGTTGTTAGAAATGTGATATCCCTAGGCGGGAATGACCCCACATGTCAAAGCAACAGAACATAAAAAATATATGACTAATGCAGGAATATTGTATACAATATTTTTAGATTTGTATTATTACTAGTATTGTTTCATATATTCAGCATCCATTTCAAAGATTGTTGTATTAAATTGCATTATTAAAAATCTTTTGTTATTGTTTTTGGATCACACCTGCAATGTTCAGTGGTACTTACTCCTGGCTTTGTGCTCAGGAATGACTCTTGGCAGTACTCTTTGAACCTTTTGGAATGCCAGGGATTAAATAGTTTATGTCAGCCTCCTGTAAGGCAAATGCCCTCTCCATAATAGTCATAACTGATTTTCTTTGATTATCAGTTTCTTCATAGTTAACAATTTTTTGGTCTTAAGTTTTGTTTTATTTAAATTTAGGAAGCATTTTTGTTGTTGTCGATACTTGCTAATTGTTTTCTACTTTTACCATTTTCACTGGGCTTTCAAATTTTTGTAAAAGTTGTTAGCTAGATTTTTAAAAAGCTGATTTTCAAATGAAAGGGTGGGGCAGAAAGATAGTACCATTGGGTAGTGCACATGGCAAACTCAGGTTTGATCTCTGGCACCACATATGATTTCCCAAGTTTCTCCAGGTGTGATCTCTGAACATAGTCAAGTGTGGCTCCAAAACCAAAAACTTAAAAAAAAAATTGGAAAACCTTATTTCAATTTTAAGTTGAATTTTCTTTTTTACAATTATATTATAGATCTGTATTTATCTTCATTATCATTTTATATTTTTCATGTACACAATATTCTTTCTTGTTTTATATTGGAGTGACTGTGTTCTGACATGTGGCAATGAATTTCTACTATTTGAATAATTATCATTACATTTAGAAGTACAAATTTAACAAGATCTAAAGATCATTAAAATATCTCTCCTTACTTTGAGGATATACAAGAAACTTAAAGCGTTATAGGTCAGGAATACTTGTGATAGCATTTTTACTAATATTCTGTTTCTACTTTTTTTGAATATACCCTGTCCCAAGTTGGTGTGTGGTACTCTTGGTTTTGTTTGTTTTGTTTTTGTGTATGTGTGCGTGTTTGTGTGTGTATAATTAGTGGATTTTAAATTCATACACAAAGGTTTCTTCACATTCCAATCCTTTCTTTTGTGATTCATATTCAGATGTTACTGAAGAATATTCTTAGTCGTTTTTTGCCTGGAAGTCCTATGAATGTTAACTTCTCTCTACATTTGATTTGTCTGAAAATGTTGTTACTTGGCTTTCACTTTTGAATAATAATTTATCTTAGTTTAATGATGCTAAATTAGCTGTAGTTTCCCTTTAGAATTTTGAATTTGCTTCTGTACTCTATTTATGACTAATATAAAAGTCATAATTATCACTTCAAGTGATAATTAATTTTAAAAATTGCAGAAAAAATCACTAACATAGTTTGCCATCTTCTCTCTTTTTCACTGTACAGTTTATGTTAATTATATTCACATATTGTGCAACAGACCTGTAGACTCTTTAATGATGGTGAAAACTTATGCTCATTGAACACTGAATTATTACTACTGCCCATGTCTATGGTGACCACTATTCTGTAATTTTAGTTCCATGAATTTGACTACATTAGATGTTTTGCATAAGTAAAACTGTGTAATATTTGTGGAGTGTGTGTGTGTGCGTGTGTGTGCATGTGTGTGTGTGTGACACTCTTATTTTACTTACCACAATGACCTTGAGTGTCCTATTGTAGCATATGAAGAAATTTCTTTTCTGAGGCAGAATAACTTTTACATTTGATTGCAGGCATCTATCACATTTTAAAAATCCACTCTTCTGATTTTGAGCATTTGGGTTGTTTCTACCTCTTGGGTATTATGAATAATGCTAAAATGATTATCAGAGTCCAAATATTGGTTTGATCAAGATCAGAATTTTAATTTATTTGGATATATATTCAGAGGAGAGATTACTGGATCATATAATAGTTCAATTTTTAATTTTTAAAGAACTCTGTAACAGTTGCTCTATTTTACATCCTAACCAATTCCTCTGCATTTTTTGGAGGTTGTTTGTTAATTAATTTTTTATTTTGGTTTTTGAACTTGGGTCAGTCATATATATGCAAGGCAAGAGCCTGAGTAGCTGTGCCCTCTCTCCAGACCCTCTCCCCTCAACCTTTTTCTTTGCATCTCCACAAATCTTTGATTTTTTTTTAAATCATGAACATTGTAATAGCAACTTTGCCATTATAATATTCAATTTTCAGTCAAATAATTTCATTGTTGAGGTTATTTTCTGATACTAGTAACTTATTTGAAATATGACATATATTTATTTTTTCCATTCTTTAGGTACCCTTTCAAGTTGGATTATTTTTTCACTGCAGGGCAGTTTTAAAGTTCAACATAGTCCCACTGTTTGTTGCCCTTTTTCTAATGGTAATATTAAAGAAATCACTGCTATATTCAACGTGATGAAGCTTTTGTTTCATAAAATTCAGAGACAACATTACTTCTCCATTGTGTTGTCTTAGAATCCTTGTCAGATACCATTTGACCACACACTTGAGGATTTATTTCTCAATTATTTAGTTTGTTCCATTATATTACATATCTGTTATTATACTCTTACTTATTTGAATTTTCTTGTCTTAAGTGTTATATATATTGCTATAAAATATCTAATGATACAGACTGTATTTCTATAATGTCATTTGGGATGCATTACCATTCTTTAATTTTCAGGATAGATTTTAAATCTATTCTGGGAAACCTCAACCTTCATTATTATTTTATTATTATTATTATTATTATTATTATTATTATTTTTGCTTTTTGGGTCATACCCAAGCGATGTTCAGGGGTTACTCCTGGCTCTGCACTCAGGAATCACTCCTAGCGGTGCTTGGGGGACCATATGGGATGCTGGGAATCTAACCCAGGTTGGCCATGTGCAAGGCAAACACCCTACCCGCTGTGCTGTTGTTCCAGCTTCCATTATTATTTTATTATATTGTCATATCTGCTTTATTTTTATCTTTTGTTATTGAATCACTGTGACATACACAGTTACAAGGCTGTTCATTATCAGGTTTCAGTCATACAATGTTCCAACACCCTTACCTCCACCAGTGTCCATTTCCTATCACCAATGTCCTCAGTTTGCCTTTAGCCACCTCCCCACCCCCTGCCATCCAGCCTGTCTCTATGGCAGGCACTCTCCTTCTTTCTCTCTTTCTCCTTTTGGGCCTTATGGTTTGCAATACAGATACTGTGAGGTTACCATGTTTTTTCTTTTAACTACTTTCAGCACACAGTTCTTATCCAGAATGATAATTTCCAACTATTTTTGTCATAGTGATCCCTTATCTATCCTTACTGCCTTTCCCCAGGCACTTGAAGCAGTCTTCTCACTATGGACCAATCCTTCTGGCCATTGTTATTACTGTCCTTGGATATTAATCTCATATGATGTTTTTTACATCTCACAAATGAGTGCAATCATTCCATCTCTGTGCCTGTCTTTCTGACTCATTTCACTCAGCATAATACCCTCTATATTCATTCATTTATAAGAGAATTTAATGATTTCATTTTCCTTAATAGCTGCCTAGTGTTATCTTGTGTAGATGTACCATATTTTCTTTAACCAGTCCTCTGTAATTGGGCACTCCAGTTGTTTCCAGTTTCTGGCTATTGTGAATAGTCAGAATTCACTGCAATGAACAAAGAAGTGTAGGTGAAATTTCTGCTGTGTGTTTTTGGGGCATCTGGGTGGAGGAGGCCCAGCCCCGTTCCGAGCAGGCTTGGAGATCACAGCCCCGGGTTCCCCACACCTGGGTTCCTCTGCCGGTTCCTTCATGCGTGAGGCTTGTCTGAACATGTGTAGAGGGGCCTTGAGCATGGTTGTGGCTGGGTTCCAGAGGTCTTCAGCTGCCAGACATTGCTCGGGGCAGGGAGGGAAACTCAATCCACCCCCTCCGAGGGGCCCCAGTGAAGACAGCCAGGAGTGAGGGCAAGAGACTCTGCCAGAAGACAGAGTAACAGGCTCTATTTGAAACACCAGACCTGTCAGTCCTCCGAGATTGCTCTGTATCCTCTAGCTTTCAGGAGTGCCTTCATGCCATAGTGTATGAATATTAAACTTTGGCTACAAAGGCATACACATTCTGTACCCAATGAGGAATAGCTCACAGTGGCACACTGTACCCGACATGAAAAGTAGAATAGTAGAATAGCTGATACTTTCCTAAAATATCATCAGCTCTGGCACAATCATATTCCAGAAACCAACATATTGTTTTGTGTTTTGTTAAGCAATATATACACACACATATATAAGAGCAGGATAAAGGTTATCAACTTTTATTGAATAAAATTATATTTTATATAATTATATTGGATAAATTATATTGGATAAAATTATATTTTATTGGGTAAAATTTTGATATTATTATACTAAAAATTAATATCCTAGATGATTTTCATAGGTTATTTTCAAATGTGTATTTACATATTTACTTTTCCACATTTAAATAATTTTAGACTGTTACAGTTTTGTTAACATTTATAATACTTATGTACAAAAATACTGCATCCCACCACTAACAATATGCCCACAAAGTCCACTAATGACCCTGTCACCTCTAGTATATTTTGTACCCCCTACCCCACCAAAAACAGTAGCAAAAAGTCTCACAATGGAGACATTACTGTTGCCCCTTCAAGAAAATCGAAGAACAACGAGATGACAGTGCTACAGTGCTACCCCCACTAGTCTTCCTATAGTCTGTAAATTTTATATTCCCCACATCCATGCCAACACTGTATTGTCTCATTTCTTTTTGATAAATGACAGTCTCTCTGGTGTGAGGTGATATTTCATTGCTGTTTTGATTTGTGTTCCCCTGGTAATAAGTGAATAAAGCATTTTCCCCCATATACCTTTTCTCCATCTGTATGTGTTCTCTGAGGATGTCTCTATTCATTTCTTCTCCCCATTTTTGATGGAGTTGCTTGTTTTGTCTTTGTTGAGTTTTACTTTCTAGAGTGATTATCCCATTATCAGTAAGTTGTGGGGCCCCGAGGTATATTCCCAGAAGTGAAATTCTGGGAATCCTTGTCTCTGGGTGTCATTTTATTCTGGCTATTTCTTTTTAAATTCTTAATCAGAAAATCATTAATCTCATATAGTCCATTGCTTATTTTTGCTTCCACTTTCTGAGCCTATGTCATTGGGTTCTGACTAGTTTTTATTCAATATAATTCATGTATTAAGGTTTTATATAGAGGTCTTTAACCAATTTTGAATTGACTTTTGTGCATGGTATAAGATAAGGGGTCTGAATTAATTTTTTTAGTTTAGATGTGATTAATCAGTTTTCTCAACACCATTTGTTGAAGAGGATTTCCTTGTTCCACTTCATACTCTTTGTTCCTTTGTTGGAGGTTAGTTGTCTATAGAGCTAAAGATCTGTTCTTAGGCTCTGAATTCTATTCTGCTGGACTGAGAGTCCATCTTTATTCCAGTACAACATAGTCTTAATTACTATAGCTTTGTAGTATAATTTAAAGTTTGGAAAAAGAGAAGCTTCCCACCTATCTCCTTTTCTTTTTCCCCAGAACTACTTTGGCTATTCAGAGTGTTTTATCACTCTCTATAAAATTTAACAACATATGGTCTATGTCTTTAGAAAATTAATCTAACTCTTACATATGACATGAAACAAGGTTCCAATTCAGTTCTGGCATGTGATTATCCAGTTTTCCCAGCACCATGGGCTGATGAGGTTTTTTCTTGCTTTTAAATAAGGTAACGAAGACCAAGGAAGCTAGAGGCCAAGGAGTACTATACTGCAGTCTCCACTGGCCAGGACCCTTTGAGCCTTATCAGTGCAAAACTGCTCCTGAGATTTTGCTTGACCAAATTAGTGACAATAGATTGCAATGAGGCAGCTTCAGTCAGAAAGAGATTATCACACTCTCCAAATTATAATACTCAAGCCTTTCCTAACCCCAGACAGTTCTTCTAAAGTTTGGCCACAAGAAAGAGAAAGGATGAAGATATAGAAAGAACTATGACAACTAAAACTAAATAAATTCTAGAAAGAGTACTTTTTCCTATGAGAAATATACCCTTGAAAACAGTCATGATTCCTGCCACCTTGCCAGGGGAATATTTGTTCTCATTCAAGATAATAGAGGATAGTCCTGACTAAAAGACATCAGTTACCCTGAGACTTACTGACAGACAATGAACGCATAAATATGTAAAATTTGTCATGCCAACATTGGGAAGAGTGATGACAGATGCTTTGTGAAAAACAAAGCAGGGAACAGGGTTATGCTGTGCAGATGGGCACCAAGAGTTGAGAGTTTCACTCAGTAGGGAATTTTCACAGAGAAATTGTCTTTTAATATAGCCCTGAAAAATGTAAATGTGACGTATACATTATTCTAAGAAGTGAGAATAACATACAAAAGAGTTTCAGTTCTGGGAATCACAAAGAGTGCTTGTACACAGTAGCTAAGCAGAGAGGAGATGATCAAGATCAGTTCTGGGGCCAATGTCTCAGCTTTACAAGGAGATCAACTAATTTCTTAGTGAGAAGATAAAACAATGAATGATACCATATATAGATTGAATAGTATTTCTTCTCAAATTCATGTTTAAACTCTTGCAATCTGTCTATATTTCCTTAAAGGACTGCTTGAACTTAAATGTGGCCACAAAGGCAGCACACTAGTCTACCATGTTATTTTAAGAAGAGATTAGGAGCTCATCCCATTCACGTATCCAGCCCTTGTCAGGGCTCCCTCCCGGAGCTGCGATTATAACTAAACCCCAGGGAAGCTGGTTTTCATCCTTGGTCTGTGGGGGATGGGAATTGAGACACACCACGCGCACCTCAGTTGCAACATTCTGGACACCCTCTGCTCATCCCATTCAGGTATCTGGCCCTTATCAGGGCTCCCTCCCGGAGCTGCGGACATATTAGCAGCTGTGAGTTATTCTCCCCCCTCATATCCCATAAGAACCATAAGTTACCCTCTTAATTTGAACTTTCACTGGGTTAGCTTAACCACCAGAAATACGATAACCAATAACTCATTAAGTCCACTTCAATTAATACTGCATCATAAGCAGAATAGTAACAGTGAGCATGAAGGGCTAAACTACATAGGTCACAATGGTAAAGCAATGCAGAACCCTAACAACGTTACTTATTGAAGAGGCCAGCCCAGAAGACCCCAACAGCAATGAAGTTCTAGACAAGGAATTTAGAAGGGAGTAAATTAGAAGCCCAAAGGGTACCAGTTAGAAGAAATCCAAGTAGAAATTCCCCAAGACACATTCTGATCAATATGACCAAAACCTTAGATAGAGACAAAATCCTGAAAGCAGCAAGATCAAAGAAAGAAATTGCCTATACAGGAGCATCCTTAAGATTCACAGCCGACTTGTCTATGAAACCCTCATGGCCCAAAAGTTTAGAGCTACTGAGGATACTTAGGGAGCTAAAAGAAACAATGAAAAACAATGCCAATAAAGTACAAGAGAATTTGAAGGTAGAAATGCGGAAAATGCAAACTAAATAACAGCTGCTGAGGACAGAATCAGTGAGCTTGAAGATGAAGTCCAGAGACTCTCTAGAAAAGAGCAGAAAATGAAAAAGAGACTCACAGTCCCGGAACAGATGGCAAGAGAAGATCATGATGAAGACAAGAGAAGTAACATAAGCATTATTGGAGTCCCAGAGGGACAGGAAGAAACCCTGAGGAAGAAGAAACTGTCAAAGACATCATTGCTATGATGTTCCCAGAGCTGAAGAAAACATGCAACCACATTTAGGAGGCCCAAAGGGTACCAGTTAGAAGAAATCCAAGTAGAAATTCCCCAAGACACGTTCTGATCAATATGACCAAAACCTTAGATAGAGACAAAATCCTGAAAGCAGCAAGATCAAAGAAAGAAATTGCCTATACAGGAGCATCCTTAAGATTCACAGCCGACTTGTCTATGAAACCCTCATGGCCCAAAAACTGTGATGGGATATAGTGGAAAAACTCAATGAAATAAATGCCTCATGAAAAATACTTTACCCAGATAGACTCTCATTCATAACAGAAGGAACATACAGTTTCACAGATAAACAACAGCTCAGGAACTTCATAGACTCAAAATCATGGTTACAAGAACAACTGAATGAGCTATTTTAAGACAAGACAGGCCCCTCAAATACACCAAATGTCAGCAGAAAAATGGACAAACCCCCATAACAATAAACTCTCTCAATGTCAATGGACTAAATGTACAATTAAAAGACACAGAGTGGCAGGATGGATTATAAAATTGAACCCAACATTCTGCTGCCTGCAGGAAATACAATCTCAACAGTCAGAGCAGACACAGGCTCAAAGTCAAAGGCTTAAAAACAATCCTACAGGCGAACAATTCCCATAAAAAAAGCTGGGGTAGCCATCGAGTATCAGACCAAATTGATTTAAAACTGAAGAAGGTTAGAAGAGACAGCGAAGGTCATTTCTTATTGATAAAGGGATCTGTACAACAGGAAGAACTTACATACAAAATATGTGTGCATCTAATGAGGAACCAGCAAAGTGCTTAAAACAACTACTCATAGAGTCAAAGAAAGAAATCGATAGCAACACAATACTAGTGAGAGACTTCAACAACACTGTATCACCTCTTGATAGGTCAAACAGACTCAAGTTTAGCAGGGACATACTTCATCTGAAGAAAGAAATGGAAGAAGGACTTAGTAGATATATACAGGACACTTCATCTTCAAAATGCTGAATATACATTTTTCTCAAGTGAGCATGGAACATTCTCCAAGATAGACCACATGCTAAGCCACAAAATATACCTCCATAAAATTAAGGAGATAGAGATTGTATCAATGATATTTTCAGTCCACAATGTGCTGAAATTAGAAGTAAATCACACACAAAAACAGAAAACAAAATCAAACACCTGGAAATTAAATAGCTCACTATTGGACAATGAGTGGTTTAGAAAGGAAATCAAAGAGGAAATCAAATGATTCCTGGAAATGAACAAAAATGAGGACATGAGTTACCAAAACTTATGGGACACAACAAAAGCTGTGTTAAGAGGAAAGTTTATAGCTCTACAAGCATTCTTTAGGAAGGAGGAGCGAGCCCACATTAGCAACCTAACCTCACAGTTTAAGAGCTTGGTGAATGACAAACAAAAGGAGCACAATCTTAACAGGAGAAAGGAAATAATAAAACTCAGAAATTAATGAGATGGAAACCCAAAAAACAATCAGAAAGATCAACGACCAAGAGCTGGTCCTTTGAGAAAATAAACAAGATCAATAAACCTCTAGCAAGACTCACAAAAAAAGGGAAAGAGAAAACCCTAATAAACCAAATCAAAAATGAAAAGGGGGACATTAAAACAGAAACTACAGAAATTCAAAGGATCCTCAGAGTTTACTTTGTGAATCTTTATGCCACGAAACACAAAAACCTCAAGGAAATGAATAAATTCCTAGATTTCTCTAGTCTCTCAAGGCTGAACCTTGAAGACCTGGAATACCTGAACAGACCTATCACCATCAAGGAAATTGAAACAGTAATAAAAAGTATCCCGAGCACAAAAGCCCTGGCCCAGATGGATTCACTAGTGAATTTTTTCAAATCTTTAAAGAGGACTTACTCCCAATCCTCTTTAAGCTTTTCCAGGAAATTGAAGTATCAAAAACATTTCCGAACAGTTTCTATGAAGCAAATATTACCCTGATACAAGAAGCAGACAGAGATAACAAAAAGAGAACTATAGACCAATATCCCTAATGAACACAGACACAAAAATCCTCAACAAAATATTAGCAAATAGAATCCAATGACTCATCAAAAAGATCATATACTATGACCAAGTAGGGTTCATCCCAGGGATGCAAGGGTGGTTTAACATTTGCAAGTCAATCAACACAATTCCTCATATCAATAAAAGAAATAATAAAAACCATATAGTCATATCACTAGATGCAGAGAAAGCATTTGACAAGATCCAGCATCTGTTTATGATGAAAACTCTCAGCAAAATGGGCACCGAAGGAACTTTCCTTAATATTGTCAAAGCCATCTACTAGAAGCCCATGGCAAGTATCATTATCATCATCATCATCATCATCATCCTGTTGATTGTCCATTTTCTCGAGTGGTCTCAGTACCATTTCCATTTGTCCTAGCCCTGAGATTTTAGAAGCTTCTTTTTATTCGTCCTTCCCAATGGTGCTGCATGGAGGCTTTTCCAGGATCAGGGAATGAGACCCATCATTGTTACTGGTTTTGGCATATGAATACACCACGGGGAGCTTGGCAGGCTCTCCCATGTGGGCAGGAAACTCTCAGTAGTTTGCCAGGTTCTCCAAAGGGGAGAATGTAAAATAACATGCAACCCGGAGATTCTTCTTGCAGCGATTTATTCAGAGACCTTCTCATCATTCGAAACGGGAAAGAGGAGAAACGAAGGACGAAGAACGAGGGACGAACTAGGAGGAGCCTAGAGGAACCCAGAGGAACCCTCTAGCTAGGCAGCTTCCCTCCTTATATACCTCTCGCTGCTTGTTTACGCCCAAGTGTCTGCAGCTGATAGGCTAGTTACACCTTGTGGGCGTGACAGGACATCCTGTTTCCTTATTAGGAGTCATTTTCGAAGCACAGTGCAATTAACAAGAAACAGGTGTTGTTTACGAAGCACGGTCCTGTGGAGGCTCTCCACAGGAGAACTAGGCTATAAGATGTCACCCAGCAGCTTTGCGGCCTGATTGCACGCTTCCGGGAGCTTGGTCTTATAGTCTCTGGTTGTTGGCCATTAGCAGGATTACACGGTGCTGGGGGCAGTTTCTGGGTGTGACTGCCTAGCTACTGGAAAATGGGGGATTTGGGTGGAAGAGGTCCATTCCCGATCCAAGCAGGCTTGGAGATCTCGGCCCCAGGTACCACACACCTGGGTTCCTCTGCTGGTTCCTTCATGTGTGAGGCTCGTCCAAATGTGTGCAAAGGGGCCTTGAGCATGCTGTGTTTGGGTTCCAGAAGTCCTAAGCCACAGGGGCTCTGCTCGGGGTGGGGAGGGAAACTCAACCCACCCCCTCTGAGGGTCCTCGGTGAAGACAGCCAGGTGCAGGGGCAAGAGACTCTGCCAAGTATCATTATCAATGGGGAAAAACTAAAGCCTTCCCCTAAGCTCAGGCACAAGATAAGTTTGCCTGCTTTCACCACTCCTATTCAACATGGTACTGGAAGTCCTGGCCATAGCAGTTAGACAAGAAAAAGATATCAAGGGCATACAAAATAGGAAAGGAAGAAGTCCAGCTATCACTATTTGGGAATGATATGATACTATACTTAGAAAACCCTAAAGACTCTACAGAAAATCTCCTAGAAACAATAGGTAGATATAGTAAAATGGCAGGCTACGAAATAAAGTCCATGGCTTTCTTATATACAAATAATGAAAAGAAGAAAGAGACATTAAGTAAAAAACCCCATTCACAATAATACCTCAGAAAATCAAGTATTTTGGAATCAGCTTAACCAAAGAGGTGAAGGACCTATACAAGGAAAATTACAAAACACTACTTCAAGAAATAAAAGAAGACACTAGGAAATGGAGACACATCCCCTGCTCATGGATAGGGAGACTTAACATTATCAAAATGGCAACACTGCCCAAAGCACTATACAAATGTAATGCTGTCCCTATCAGAATACCCATGACATTTTTCAAAGAAATAGACAAAACACTTCAGAAATTCATATGGAACAATAAACCCCCACGTCTAGCTAAAGCAATCCTTGGAAAAAAGATGGGTGGAATCACCTTCCCCAACTTCAATCACTACTACAAAGAAGTAGTAATTTAAACAGCATGGTATTGAGCTAGAAATAGATCTGCAGACCAATGGAACAGAGTTGAGTATTATGTCAAAGACCCCCAAACATATGGCCACTTAATCTTTGACAAAGGAGCAAGAAATGTGAAGTGGAATAAGGAAAACCTCTTCAACAAGTGGTGCTGGGAAAACTGGACAGCTATCTGCAAAAAATATGAACTCTGACCTCTGTCTAATGCCAGGCACAAAAGTCAGCTCAAAGTAGATTAAAAACCTTAATATAAGACATGAATCTATAAGGTACATAGAGGAAAATGTAGGCAGAACCCTCCATAACATTGAAGCTAAAAGCGTCTTTAAGGATGAAACAGCACTGACCATGCAAGTGGATTAAAATATAAACAAATGGTTCTACATCAAAGTAAGAAGTTTCTGCATTTCAAAAGAAACAGTGATCAAAATACAGAAAGAGCCCACAGAATTGAAAGAATATTTACTCAATACCTATATGATAAAGGATTAATTCCTAGGATATACAAGACATTCCATTTGCTCTCAACAGATCGAACATCTCGTAATGCAGCAGTTATGGGTACCTGGGTCGAGAACTCAACATGATGAACAACCTTGCACCTGAGTTGTGCAGGAGGAAGAGAGTGGCATGGAACACCTTCAACAGCATTGAAGAATTTAAGAGGATGAAGAACCTCTGGCTCCTGGCACATCTTTCGACTCCACCGTTCTTCCCGCTGTAACATACGCCTCAGAGACCTGGGCCCTACAAAAACAGGATGAGAACGCTAGTAGGGTATCCCAAAGAGGAATCAAAAGAGCTATACTTGGGATATCACATTTCACTCAAGTGAGAGAAGGAATCCAGAGTTCTGACCTCCGTCAATGATCAAGAATCAAGGCCACTGTCTTGTTTGCCAAGGTGTCGAAAATCAGATTGTCTGGACACGCAACTGTATTTGGAGATGACCACTGAACTAAAGCTGTTACTGACTGGATTCCATGGGACGTCAAAAGACTGCATGGCCGTCCACCTACGAGATGGTCAGACTGCTTCGTCAAGACCCTGAATGAATGGTTTGAGGCTCTTTGTGTTCCTAGAGCGAGCAGACGCCATTGGGCTACACTAGCATGCGGACAGGGACAAATGGAGACATTACTTGTCCCCTCTTGAGAAAATCAATGAGCAATGGGATGATAAGTGATACAAATGATACTTTTATATTGTTAAGAGAAACTTTCATTTCTAAGGAGTTGTATATGAAGACCATCATAGACTTTGCCAATATGATTTCAATATGACAATAAAGAGAAGTGGACTTTAATAGAACATGTGGTATTGGAACATTTCATGCATAAATCCCCAAATAACAGTGCCTCAATTAAAAAAGGGGGGGCTGCCAAAGGGTGGGTGGGAGGTTGGGATGTGATCTTTAGATATTGGTGAGGAGATGCTGGCATTGGAAGTAGGTATAGAATTGGAACATTGTACACCTGAAACTCTAATATCAACACTATTGTAAATCAAGGTGCCTACATAAAACTGGATAGAAATATATAAATACTTATATATACATTTATGTCTATATAGATTCTATAGAGCATAGAAACAAATTTGCAGAATTCTTTTTACATTTCTAGTTAAATGTCTTTGAGTTTACTCCATTACCAGAGAAGTTACACAGGTTGAATTATTGTATGCCTAATTCTATACTACAAATATCAGTAACTTTGTAAATCATGCCTCTTTAATAAAAACTTTTTTTTTATTTATTTATTTATTTATTTTTTAAATAATTTTATTGAATCACCATGTGGAGGGTTACATAGTTCTCAGGATTATGTCGGTTATACAATTCTCAAACACCCTTCCCTTCACCAGTGCCCATCTCCCATCACCAACCCCCCCAGTATACCTGCCGCCCCCTCCCACCTCCCCAGTCCCCACCCTTGTACATGATAAGTTCCACTTCGTTTATGCCTTATCTCGATTACATTCCATGTTTCAACACACAACTCACTACCGTTGTTGGGGTTTCCCCCCAAAAAGGAAAGCAGTCCTATTGCCAAGGAGGCCTTTGATAGTTCTCCACTGCTAAGAATATAGAGATATTAAGTCCCGCTGTTTGTTACATAACTTTTTTTTTCCCCCTTGCCCCGCGCCACCGAGTTCACGCCTGTTTGGTAATCGCCACGCTGCCTGACAAGGGAAAAAAAAAACCGAAAAGGATGGTTATTTCCCGTCATCGGCAGGCGTGGGGCTCTGGCTTAGTTGATAGACTAGTAGAGTGTCTGCAAGCAGTTTCTGGAACCGAAGGGCTTGCGCTGGTATCGGCTCCGGCTCGAGATTCCACCAGCGTCCCACTGTTCCATGTACATAATTTTTCCCCTTATATCCCATTCCCACGCCACCAGGTCTGTTTGCTTAATGGACATCACACTATGTTTGACACCACGCCGCGTTTCTTCCCGAGAAAGAAGGATATTTCTTCTCAGCTGGTGTGGGGATATAGCTTAGTTCAGTCTAGAGAGATGGCTACCACTTTGATTGCCTTCAATATTTCAGCAAAAGACTTACTATTCTTGTTAGGATCTCCCACAAAAGTCCGACCCATTAAAAAGGGACATATTACATATTGCTGATGCTAAGATGACATTAGGTCGCGCGGCCGCGGCCACGCGGTTTTGGGTTTCTGTATAAAGTCCAGGGAAAGTACAACCAGAAATAACATCACTACAAACTTTTACCCTTTTATGGTGCTCATAAGATGGAGAAGCCTAGAGAGAGGCTTGGCGTCTCCATTTTGCGCTCAGGAAAACCGCGGATCCTGCGCTGTGCTCAGGGGGGAGGTGTGGAGAGAGAGAGAGGTTAAAAGAATTGGGGGATGCCCGGTTCCCACTGTTTCAGCGCACCGTGGGGTCTCTGGTCCCATGCCGGAATTAGTTCAGTGGGCTGTTTGGAGTCCAAGGGCGCTTCCTTGGGCTCTTCCATCATGCTCGCTCCACAGCAGGGTCCAAAGGGCAATAAAAACTTTTTTAAAAATCTAAGATACTATCCTCAATAGACAGTTTATGCTTTAGTGTGCTGTCTGTTCCTCCAGATGACATAATTTTATGAATATTGGGTTTAATACTTCACTCTCAGTGCTACATCAAAAGTTAAAACTTAATAGTATCTAAATATTTTTGGTTAATAAGTTAATGGATGCAAGAACGGTATAATTCTCTATAATATATCATTCAAAAGTTATATACTATTGAAAATGTCCTCATAAGTTTGTTTTTAATATGTCATCTTAAAATTTGTTATTTTCCTGAAGTAAAATATCTTGAATTATGCTCATGTACTCTAATATATTAATGATATAACACATTTAGCTTGTGTTTAATTTAGTTTGAACATTAATATGTGTTGTTCTCATTCCATGAACACGTGTACATTCCCAATTTTACTTGAATTTGCGTTATCTGTGCTCGAATAGTTTACATAACATATATTCTAATACCAGATGTGCATGTTAAATCATTCAATTCTAGGTAATAAATATACTGGTATTTCATATTCACTTTCATTAAAATCTATCTCTAGGCCATTAATCCTTATTAATTTTTCATTTTTTCCTTTGAAAATGGCCAAAATATTTTGGCTAAGAAATGCAGACTCCCTGCCAACCATAAAATTATACATTTGGTAACTTTTGAAAGTAGTCTTCATTTATCTTAAAATGAAATAACTGAATATTTCCTATACCCATTATTATTCAATATATTATATTTATAATTGTGATATTAATTTGCACAATGCTGTAAAAATGTAAAAGATAAAGTATAAAATAAATTATTTGTAATCTAATATTAAAATACAATTAAAAAAATTTAATGTACTTTTATGCAATTTTTTTTTATGCCTTTAGAAGCATCTCTATTATAATGGTTTCCACTCAGTCTTCCACCTAGTCAAATGACTAATGTTTGTAGTTGTCTTAAATCTCTTTAAATATTTTAAGGTTTAAATAACTGGAATTTTACAGTAAATAATAACTTAGAGACTTCCATTTTTATCTGCTTCTTAGAAAAATGCACAGTAATTGTACTAAAAAATGTTTGACTTTATATTTGAACATGTTACTGTGTTTTAACAGACACTTTGGCTTATGCCAAAAATCTTTTTCATTCACCTTGAAGACATGTAACTCTTCTTTCAAATGTCAATGCCAAGTGGTACCATTTAATTAACTTTCCTTTTGCTAGGAAAGGAAAACTCGAATGTTTGTCTTTAAAGATACAAACATTTGAAATATTTATGTTTTAAACATATGGGAGAAGTTCTTTTATTATATATGTACAAAATCATCAGTGCATACTTTATAATTTTATAAACGTACCTCAATAAAACTGAGACTTTTTAAAAAAATAGCCGCTTCATTCAATATTTCAACAAAAAACTCACTATTATTGTTTGGAGTCCCCTCCCCACACCAAAGTAGGAACCTGCTAGAAAAGAAGCATTTGATAATTTGTTTTCCATTGCTGAGAATGAAGAGATATGAGGTCGTGTGGCCACAATAGCGGCCATGAGATTTTGGATTTCTGTATTTTAGTATTTTAGTAACTAAGTCCAGAGAAATTTCTGCCAGAAGTTGCATCATTGCAAGCTCGTACCTCTTTGCTACTTTATATTCCACATATAAGTGCAATCTTTCTATGTCTGTCTCTTTCTTTCTGACTCATTTCACTCAACATGATACTTTCCATGTTGATTCACTTATATGCAAATTTCATGACTTCATGTTTTCTAACAGCTGCATAGTATTCCATTGTGTACTTGTACTAAAATTTCTTTAACCAGTCATCTGCTTTTGGGCACTCTGGTTTTTTCCAGATTGTGGCTATTATAAACCGTGCTGCAATGTACATAGAAATGCAGATGTCATTTCTACTATACCTTTTTGCCTCTCCGAGATATATTCCCAGGAGTGGTATTGCTGGATCAAATGGGAGCTCAATTTCTAATTTTTTGAGAATCGTCCATATTGTTTTCCAAAATGGCTGAACAAGTTGGCATTCCCACCATCAGTGAAGAAGAGTCCCTTCCTCCCCACATCCTCGCCAATACTGGTTGCTTTTGTTCTTTTGGATGTGGGCCAGTCTTTGTGGTGTGAGATGATATCTCATTGTTGTTTTGATCTGCATATCCCTGATGATTTGTGATGTAGAGCATTTTCTCATGTGCCTCTCAGCCATTCGGATTTCTTCTTTGAGGAAGTTTCTGTTCATCACCCTATTTTTTTATTGGGTCGGCAGTTTTCTTCTTGTGGAGTTCAACTCTGCCTTGTATATCCTTGATATCAACCCCTCATTGAATGGGTATTGGGTAAATATCCTTTCCCATTCTGTAGGCTGTCTTTGTACTTTGGTCCCTGTATCTTTTGAGGTGCAGAAGCTTCTTAGTTTAAGGTAGTCCCATTTATTTATCTCTGTTTTCACTTGCTTGGCCAGTGGCGTGTCATCTTTGAAGATACCATTGGCTACAATGCCGTGGAGGGGTTTGCCGATCCTAGCTTCAATGTACCTTAGAGATTCTGGTCTGATGTTGAGGTCTTTAATCCATTCTGATCTGACTTTTGTACATGGTGATAGGTGGAGATCTGAGTCCATCTTTTTGCATATAACTGTTTAGTTTTGCCACCACAATTTGTTAAACATGCTTCCCTTGCTCCACTTCACATTTCTTGCTCCCTTATCAAAGATTATATGATCATATATTTGGGGGCGGTTCAGAATATTCAACCCTGTTCCATTGGTCTGCAACTCTGCCTTTGTTCCAGTACCATGCTGTTTTAATTACTACCACTTTGTATTAGAGTTTGAAGTTGGGGAGGTTGATTGCTGTCATTTTCTTTTCCCCAAGAATTGCTTTAGCTATTCGTGAGGGCTTATTGTTCCATATGAATTTCAGGAGTGCTTGCTCCATTTCTTTGAAGAATGCCAAGGATATCCTTATAGGGATCACATTGAATTTGTACAGTGCTTTGGGGAGTATTGCCATTTTGATAATATTAATTCTTCCAATCCTTGAGTAGGGGATATCTTTCCATTTCCTCTGTCCTCTTTTATTTCCTGAAGTAGTGTTTTGTAGTTTTCATTATACAAGTTCTTTACCTCTTTAGTTAAGTTGATTCCGACGTATTTGATCGTTTGACACACAATTGTGAACGGGATTGCTTTCATCATGTCGCTTTCTTCTCTCTCATTATTTGCGTATAGGAAAGCCATGGACTTTTGGGTGTTGATTTTATAGCCTGCAACTTTACTATACAAGTCTATTGTTTCTAAGAGTTTCTTGGTAGAGGTTTTAGGGTTCTCTAAGTACAGTATCATATCGTCTGCAAATAGTGAGAACTTGATTTCTTCTTATCTTACCTGAATGCCCTTAATACCTTTTTCTTGCCTAGCCGCTACTGAAAATACTTCCAGTACTATATTGAACAGAAGTGGAGAGAGTGGGCATCCTTTTCTCATCCCTGATCTCAGAGGGAAGGCTCTTAGTTTTTCCACGTTGAGGATGATGCTTGCTGTAGGCTTGTAGTAGATGGCTTTGAGGAAAGTCCCTTCTATACCCATTTTGTCGAGAGTTTTCATCACAAATGGTTGCTGGATCTTGTCAAATGCTTTCTCTGCATCTATTGATATGATCATATGGTTCTTATCTTTTCTTTTGTATGTAATGTAGTGAGGTTTCCAGATAAAAGACAGAATTGAAGCTAGCAAATAAAACTTAACTAAAAACCCAGCACGTTTTTTACAGAGTTAGTTCTTAAGGAATTTTTTAAAAAGAGATGAGGCAAAAATCATAGTAAAATATTAATGTCATTGGATTATAGCTCATATTTACTTTCCTATGATTTAATTTCAAAATTGCTGTATATAATTTAGTATTCTAATTGTAGATATATTTTACATACTGAGGACATATAAAGAGAAATATGTTATGCTTTTGCATACTATAGATATATAAAGAGAAATATTTTATGCTATTTCAAGGTGCTTGAAGACTGTTTTCTAGTTATAAAAGCACTGTCATCCCGTTGTTCATCAATTTACTCGAGCGGGCACCAGTAACGTCTCCATTGTAAGATTTGTTGTTACTGTTTTTGGCATACTGAGTACTCTATGGGTAGCTTGCCAGGCTCTGCCATGTGGGCGGGATACTCTTAGTAGCTTGCTGGGCTCTCTGAGAGGGATAGAGGAGTTGAACCTAGGTCAGCCGTGTGCAAGGCAAACACCTTACCTGCTGTGCTATCACTCCAGTCCTGTTTTCTAGTAATTTCTAAAATGATGATAACATAGTTCCTTCTTTCTTTTCTTATAATGAAAATATTTAAAATTTGCTTTCCCTAGAACTTCCAAAAACAGAATTTGATGGGACTTCCAGACAAGTGGCAGAATAGATGCCAGCAAACCAAACTCATGAAGCACAGCCAGAAATGAAAAACATATATATACACATATATATTTTTTCTAGAATACATATATTCTAGAAAAATATTATCCACTTACAGACTTGTGTGCCCCCCATAGTTGCACACACACACACACACACACACACACACACACACACACACACACATATATATATCTGCACATGTATAAATGGCATGAAATTGGAGATAGAGAGATTGATATGTGAGAGCATCCATGATGCCATGCACACCAGCTTTCATTGCTGTGGCAAACTCTATCCTGCTGTGGAAAGACAGAGATTGTGAAAATTAGACTCCATATAAGCCGTGACCTTCCAGACCTTGGTGAAAAGCTAGTCTGCTGCATGGGGGACATAAAGACATATAGTAGAGGAATAACAAATGCCTAAAGGTGATAACCTCCACTACCCAGCCACCACCATGCTCCAGGCTGCTTTCCAGACACATCATAAAACACTTACTGCCCATTTTCCATAATTACCGCACCATATTTGTACAGCAGAAGGGTCCTGCTGTACAACTATCGCCCAATCTGCCCGTTGTCCATCATCTACAAGTTGTTCACTTGAGTCATCCTAAATACAATAGGCAGAACACTAGATGAAGGACAACCATGTGAGCAATCTGGGTTCCAAAAAGGATTCAGCACGATCGACCATATCCACACAGTGACAAATCTCATTGAGGTTTCGTGAGAGTTCAAGATGCCGCTCTGTCTAACATTCATCGATTTAAAGAAGGTTGTTGATTCTGTTGAGATTGAAGCAGTCATCGAAGGCCTAGCCAAATAGGGCATTCAAACTCAATACATTAGGAAACTTTGCGAGCTGTATTATGGATTCACCATCAGGATCTCACCATTCTACAAGGAAATGATCATTGACGTAAAGAGAGGAGTTCGGCAGGGTGATACCATTTCACCGAAACTCTTCAGTGCCATCATGAGAACGTCATGCGATGACTGGAATGGGAAGGAATGGGAGTGAAGATAGGTGGTCAGCAACTACACCACCTCCACTTCACTGATCACATTGTTCTAATAACACCAAACAAACAGTTTAGCAGCACAAATGCTGGCCAACTTGAACTTCGAGTGTGGAAAGGTCAGATTGCAGCTGAATCTCACCAAGACAATGTTTATGAAATACGAAATAGTCCCTGACATTCCATTTGCTTTCAATGGAATGAAAATGTCTGAATGCAGCAGCTATGTGTACTTGGGTCGAGAACTCAACTATGAGGAACAACTTGGCGCCAGAACTTCGCAAAAGGAAGTGAGCATCGTGGAATGCCTTCAAGACCCTCGAAGAAGTTGTTAAGAGGATGAAGAACCCCAGCTCAGGATACATCTTTTTGACTCCACCATTCTTCCTGCACTAACATACGCCTCAGAGACCTGGGCCCTACAAAAACAGGATGAGAATGCTATTAGTGTATCCCAAAGAGGAATCAAAAGAGCTATGCTTGGAGTATCACTTTTCACTAAAGTGAGAAAAGGAATTTGGAGTTCTGACATCCGTCAACGATAGAGAATCAGGGATGCTGTCTTGTTTGCCAAAGTGTCAAAAATCAGAGTGTCCGGACACGTAATGTGATTTAGAGACGACCACTGGGCTAGAGCTGTTACCGACTGGATTCCACAGGACGTCAAAAGACGGCATGGCCGCCCACCTACGAGAGGGTCAGACTCCTTTGTCAAACCCCTGAATGAATGGTTTGAGGCTCTTCATGTTTCTGGAGTGAGCAGATACCATCATCCTACACTCACCCGCAACAGGGACGAATGGAGACGTTACTAGAACCCGCTAGAGCAAACTGAAGATCAATGTGATGACAAGTAATACAAATAATACAAAGGTGATAATAAGAAAGAGCAGGAGAACTGGTCCTTGGTGGGAATCTTACCTGTTAAGTCAGGGAGGTGACCACCACGACAAATGATAGAGGAAAATGGTCACTCTGAAAGAGGGCTAGGTGCTTAAAGGTGGGAAAGTGATATGTACCACTATCATTACTGAGACAGCCTCTCATTAATGGTACTGCAAATCACAGTGCCTTAAATGGAAAAAAAGGGGGGAAAGTGCCTGTAGTAGTCAACCTGGGAGTAGGAGGGAACTGGGGACATTGGCAGGGGAATTGTCACTGGTTTAGGGATTGACTCTGGAACATTCTCAACCATGAATGACTGTGTAACTTTGTAATTCATGGTGATTCAATTTTTTTTTCTTTTTGGGTCACACCCAGTGATGCTCAGGGATTACTCCTGGCTCTGCACTCAGGAATTACTCCTGGCACTGCTCAGAAAACCATCTGGAATGCTGGGAATTGAACCTGGGTCAGCCACATGCAAGGCAAATGCCCTACCTGCTGTACTATCACTCCTGCCCGGTGGTTCAATTTTTTAATAAATTTAAAAAATAAATCAAATTAAAGCAATTGAAAGATACAAAAATGAGTCGTGGGCTGTTCTTTTTCTTCTTCATGTCTCCCATTTAGAGAAGTGGGGATCTGGGTATAACCCGGAAGCTGGGAACAACAATGCTAAAATTTGACATACGTAGACTTCATGAGTGGTCCCAGAGTCAGAGGGTTAATATGGAGTTTCCTCTGCATCATTCTGTCTCATATCCATACTCCTTTAATATATTGTGATTAATGGTGGCTTTGGATGTCACCATCTAATTCCCCTTTCACAGACACAGGAAAAAACGAAAAAAAGAAAACCAAAAACAACCCAATCCTAAATCCATAGCTTCATCTGCAAGAAAACAAAAAAGAGGTTAATCCAGATACAGAAGCAAAAAAATTCATCAGTCACTAAATAAAGATGGAATTTTAAAAGAAAGTGATAGGTATTTAGAAGGCAAACTTAAAGATACATATTGGGCAGGAAAATCAAATAGAGAAATATTCATTATAATGAAGCTTTAAGGAGTGAGAAAATCTCAATGAAACACAGAGAAGCAGGTCCAGGATTTCAAAACAAGAACTATAAGAGCAAATGGAATTATTTACCAGAAATTTCTAAATATGCAGAACAAATTTAATGAAATACTGTCTAAGGTGCCACAATTACTGGTTAGCACAATATCACATAGAAAGAAAAAGTACCTGAAATTGAAGATAAAGTGATAATAATAATTCAAATTGACAAAAAGAGAAAAATTTGGGGAAATGAAGAAACTATGAGAAATACCAGATTCCATTAGACTCATAAATAAGAGAACAAAGAGCATAAGGTGAAAGAGGATGAGAACAGAGGACATACTTAGATGCATTATAGCTAAGAACCCTCCAAATCCAGGGTTAGAAATGAACATTCATAGATACTCAGGAAACAGAGGGCACACTCATATTTCTGAATCAAAAATTATCCATACCAAGACAAATAGTTCTCAAATTATTAGCTGTCAATGATAAAGAAGAACACTCGAAGACTGCTAAGGAAAAGTAATCTTACAAAGGCAGATCAGGTTTTCTTTAGACTTCTCAATGGAAATTCTTCAAGCTAGGAGATATATTATGTAAAGACAGATCCATATTACTAATATATAAAACCTGCCAGTCAAGGATATTTCATGAGGGTTTACAAGATAATTCAACTGACTGGAGTTTATACATTGTCAGGTTCAATCCTGGCACCTTATGATCCTCCCAGTATATCTGAACTGGAGTGACCTGAACACTAAGCTGGAGTAACTCTGGACCATCAATGGGTATTGTCCCCCAGATAAAAATCCAAACAACACTTCACTCTGTAAAATTATCACTAAAATATGTTAGAGAAGAATGACTTCCTCAGAGAAGCAAAAGCTAATAGTTTATCAACACCAGGAATTTGAATTTCATTTTTATGCCTTGTTTTATTGTGCTGGAACACTTATTTGTGTGTTCACTTTTTATAGAAAATAAATCTGGGAAGAATCATGACCTTAGCCTGATCCTCCACCGTTTTATATTGAAATCAGATTTTATGCCCTTTTCACTGTTCTTCCACAATCATTTCAAACAGCACTTAACTATAGCGTTGCTGCCATCCTTTGTGGGGGGACAGAGTCTCCCAGGCAGTGCTCAGGAGACCTGAAGACCCCACTATGAGCCTTCATGTCAGTGCAAGGACCTGAACATGCAAGAATGCTTGGACCCTGGAGTGCCACGGAGACTCAGGCCACCATATTGGTGTTGGGGACCTTCAGGGCTGCACTCTGTGATGCTCACGGGACCATGTGGTGCCCAGAGTAAAACCTGAGTAGGGTGTTATATGCTCCCTAATAGCTATATTATCTCCCATAATGTAAAATGAAAATTTCCTTTTTCTTAACTCATGTAATTTTTCTCTCTGATTAGGCTACGTGTTTGGTTTTAACATACTTGCTTGTATTCTCTGATATACATTCTTCATCCCTCTCAGAGAGCCTACTACCGAGAGTATCCTGCCTACAAGGAAGAGCCTGGCAAGCTTCTCGTGGCGTATTTGATATACCAAATACAGTAACAATAACAGGTATTATTGCCCTGACCCTGAAAGAGACTCCAATCATTGGGAAAGAGGAGTAAGGAGAGGCTGTTAAAATCTCAGGTCTGGGAAAATGGAGACGTTACTGGAGCCTGCTCGAGCAAATTGATGAACAATGGATGACAGTGATACAGTGATACAGTGATTAGGCTAAGTATTCCTTTGGCCAGTAAACAATGTTTAATTTACTGTTGCAAATATCAAGTTCAGGAGCGGGTGCTAGAAAATGCTATTGTTTTAAAATTAATAACTGTGGGGAAATATTTGCGATTCCTCACATACCATATCTAGACATGCAGGACATCTATATTGGAGCATTAGTAGCTTAACTCTGTTAGGAACAGTGACCCTGGATGTTTGCTGGGAGACCTTGAGGGTTGGAGCTGGCTTGCGATAGCGGTAAGAGATTCATGGCTCTAGGTTAGTAAATTATTCAACTTCTTGTTCTTCTGTGCTGGTTAAAATCTCTACAACTTTCCTTTAAATGAAGATTAAAATTACCCACTCTCTTTACAACATATTATATGTACTGTGGAGATTTTCCTAAACTTCTATACCAGGGATACAAAAGAGAGATTTGACTGCCTGAGCAAACCTTGAAAACAACAAAACAACGGCAATTTTAGAACAGACAGATAATCCAAAATTGTTTTTTTTAACTTTTTATTAAATCACCATGTGCAAAGTTACAAAGTTCTCAGGTTTATGTCTCAGTTATACAATATTCAAACACCCATCCCTTCACCAGTGCCCATATTCCACCACCAAAAACCCCAGTATACCACCCGCCCCCACCCCCCACCCCCTACTGTATAACTAATGAATTTCACTTCATTTTCTCTTTACCTTGATTACGTTCCATATTTCAACACAAAACTCACTATTGTTGTTGGAGTTTCCCCCCAAGAAAGACAGCCCTACTACCAAGGAAGCATTTGATAATTAGTTTTCCATTGCTGGGAATGAAGAGATATGTAGCCCCACTGCTCGAAGTACATAACTCTCTATTTTTTTCTTTTTCCTTTTCCTTTTTTTTTCCCCCCACTCATCCCCCTTCCTGCGCCTCATAGTATGGTGTACGCCACGCCGCTTTTCTCCCTGAAAATGGGAAACAACCTGGAAAGAGGGATATTTCCTCTTCTTGACCGGCGTGGGGCTTTTGCTTAGTTCACAGTCCAGAGAGGTGGCTGCTACATTAATAACCTTCAATATTTCAACAAAAACTTGCTGTTATTATTTGGAGTTCCCCCCCCCCAAGTCAGACCTGTTCAAAAGGAACCGTTTCACATTGCTGAGAATTATAGATGTTAAGTCTAAGGTTTTGGATTTCTGTATAAAGTCCAGGGAAAATTCTGCCAGAAATTGCATAGCGCAGCTCACAGTCCCAGTGCATTGCTGTAAGAAGTCTCTGGAATCAAAGTCTTTAGGCGCAGAGGGTCGGCTTCACTCTCAGCAGCTCCGAATTTATCTGGGCCAAGGGCGTGCCACTTACACCCTCTTCCCATGAGTCCCTAGGAGCCCCAAGTGTAAAAATAGAATACCTCTGGGTTAGGACTCTTAGAAGATGGCGCCTGCCATGTGGGTGCCGCTGCTGCCGCCATTTTCTGTGCAGAAAGACAGGGTGGGGAGGAAAAATCCACCCCGGTCAGCACAGAGTTGCAGCCTAGTTCGTAGTCCCAGTGCACTGCTATTAGAAGCTGTGCTGGATGCCCGAATGTGTTTGGTCTCTGGAATCAAAGTCTTTAGGTGCAGAGGGTTGGCTTCACTCTCAGCAACTCCGAATTTATCTGGCCAAAATTGTTGACATTGTAGAAGAAAAGCAAGACCAGTTATTAATCAATATGACATGGAGGGTCCATTAAAACATGTCTAAACCTTCTTGAGGAAAGGGGGGAATTATTTGAGTGTGCTGATTATCAGAACTGCCACATTTGAATATAATAAGGTGAAACTAAAACAAAATCAGCTGTCACAAAAATATACAATATTAAAGATCTTTTGAAATGACTCCATACCCATAAATTGAGATAGATTCTGACCAAATGTAAGAAAAAGTCTGCCATGATTGCACAGAGATTTTCTTCCACAATAAATTATAGTAATGGATATAGAAAGTATAAAATGCTCTCTTTGGAGACATGACTTCTGGGTTTATAGTTTTCCATCTCTTATTGTATGGAGCAGAAACATTTTGAAGCTATTTGGAGTATTTAAAGCACCAATTATATTCATAATACTCAGTACTTTTATAGTACTTTTATATTGTTAAGAGAAACTTTCATTTCTAAGGAGTTATATATGAAGACCATCATAGACTTTGTCAATATGATTTCAATATAACAATGAAGAGAAGTGGACATTAATAGAACATGTGGTATTGGAACACTATATGCATAAATCCCTAAATCACGGTGCCTCAGATAAAAAAAGGGTTTGCCAAAGAGTGGGTTGGAGGGTGGGATGTGACCTTGAGATATTGGTGAGGAGATGCTGGCATTGAAAGTAGATATAGAGTTGGGACACTTTAAACCTGAAACTCTATTATGAACACTATTTAACTCAAGTTGCCTAAGTTAAAACTGGATAAAGATATATACATATACATGTACATACATATATATTTATATAGCTTACATAGAGTGTTTATAGAAACAAATTTGCAGAATTCTTCACATTTTTAGTTAAATGTCTTTGAGTTTATTCCATTTATCTCTTGCTTCTGCATATGTAATTGTGAGCTGAAACACTGAAAATCAGAATTAATTCTAGCTTTGGCTATGATACCCACAAAGTTGCATTACTTAATGACCTTGGCCAGGGACAATGAGCGAGTTTCCTTTCTGTGCCTTAATTAATCCCTGATACTAAATTAAGTTCTTGAAATTCACTGGAGTGCAACTGATAGCATTAGACCATATCTGGGGCCTCTGGGGCAGTGACAAAGGCAGGACCAGGCATCTACTGAACACTTTCAGGCCTCTGAAATATTTCTTAGTTGCTTAGCCTTCATGAGGTTTACAAACTATTTCCAAAAATTGTTTGCAAAGGAGCTTAAAGTTAGACTATGAAATACTTCAAAATTCAGTGCTTCTGTAATGCCTACAAGGAAAAAGTTGAGACCTCCAGTGTCCTTCACTTCCCAATTGCATCTAAAATTTTGCCCCACATTTCTATGCTCCAATTGAAACAAGCCCATTGCATGCATCCTAATTCCAGGTTTTTGAACATCTGTTTTCTCTGCTTGGGAAGTCATTCTTCTTCTGCCCCATGGAAATTCTCTGTGATCTAACTCCAAGGTCACTTCTGTAAGAATTCACGTTCTCTTGCTCATCTTGTTCTGTTCCCATAGTGCTTTGACTATTACCCCATTCTTTCACGGTTTATATTCCATTCTCAGTTATTTATGGTTATCTCACCACTCTGTATGGGGACAAAAAAGAATGTTTTTCATCTTCTGATCTAGTAACATGAAGAATTCTGTTTTTAAAAAAAGCTTTTTAATTGAATCACTATGAGATAAATCATACCATAAAAGCTGTTCATGATTGAATTTCAGTTATACAGTCTTCCAACACCCATCCCCCCACAGTGTATATTTCCCAGCACCAGTGTCCCCAGATTCTTCCCATCATTCTCCACCCCCACTCCCACCTCCCGTCTGCCTTTTCTATGGCAGGCGCTTTTCTTCTCTCTCTCTCTCTCTCCTCTCTCTCTCTCTTTCTCTCTCCCTGTCTCTCTCTCTCTTCCTCTCTCTCTCTCTCCTTTTGGGCATTGTGGATTTCAATACTGATACTGAAAGGTTATCAAGAATATCCCTTACTTAATTTTAACTCTCAGTTCTAGTCCAGCATTCCCAGCTATTATTGTCATACTGGTCTCCTTTATCTTACCTACCTTCAGCCCCACACACACTTGTGCTAAGTTCCAACCATTGACCAGTCTTTCTAACCCCTGTTTTCCCTGGCCATGGATATTAGACTTCTACTATATATATTTTATATACCACAAATGAATGCAGTCATTCTATATCTGTCCCTTTCCTTCTGACTCATTTCACAAGGCATGATACTCTCCATGTCCACCTATTTATAGGTGAATTTCATGACTTTATTTTTCCTGATAGCTGCATAGTATCCATTGTGTAGATATGCCATAGTTTGCTTATCTATTTGCCTGTTATTGGGCATGCAGAATTCCTATATTGTAGGCAATTGATATTTTAAAAATTAATTTCTATTTTGAATGAATAAAAGTTGTTTCTCAGGGATTTATAATTTTCAGTACTAAATTATTGCATTGACCATAAACATCCATAATTTATTGCACTTAGTACATGTCAAATGTGATTCTAAGGCTTTATAGATATTATGGCATTTAATTCTTAAGGTACCACAAGTACAGTAATATTCTCTCTCATATAATATAAGCCATTGTATAATAGAAGGAATTTCATTACATATTATTATATATTCATTTCAAGTAGCATGTACCTGGCATCCCAAACATGTCACTTCTTTAGCAAATCAATCTATGCTTCATAAATTATATATAAAATTGTCAACCAGAAAATACCTTGGTTATTTTAATCTAGCTCACTTTTACACATTAGGTGATTATTCTTTAATTTTCATTTAAATACTTACAACTATAGTTTAATTATTAAATTGAAAATAATCCCTTAATTAGCTACTTTATGATTCATTGAGCCTATGTTTTGAAAGCCTACTGCCTATCAACACTAGGATACAAAAATAAAAATTTTCATCTTCCAGAACTTTTCAGTTTAAGACAAAACACAGATTCCAGGTTTAGAATAGTCTTAAGGCACATCTTGCTCAGAAATATGATAGTTATGCTTTCTAATTACAGCATATTCTGATTCAAGCATAAAACCAAAAGCAAGAGTTTATGCTATTTCAGTTACCTCTGCATGTTCTGTTTATTTATTTTAAATCATTTTATAGACATATAGTCAAAGCGGAAGAGTGCAATAGGAATGTTAGCACAGAGATTACATGTCCTCCCCGGAAGGGAGCATAACATCACGCTCTCCGTAGCCATGCTGCTGGACCCCGTGTCAAGCTGTTTCACTCAAGGTACCTCAGAGGGGGCAAATGAGAGCCAGACTTACCCAAAGGGAGCCATCCCTGGCAGTCAAAAACCTCCAGAACTTAACCACCACCATGCTCATGGCTGCTCTCCACATGCTCGGCAAGCCTCACCCACAAGTAAACCTATTCCTGAACATCTCATACTTCACACTGATCAGCTCATACTCCAAGAGTAGTGAACCACATTTGATGTGGTTTAAAGAAGAGGACAGCCACTCTTAGAGGGAAATATATTTTTACTGATATATATATATACATACATATATATATATATATGCACACAAGCCTCAATTCTTAACCACATATTACTAATCTCTTATAGAAGAACTTAATGGCCCCTGGGTGAAATAAAACAATCCTCACACACTTTCCTCTAAGACAGTTTTTTGGAGCATTTTCAGTGGATTACTCATAACAAACAATATAAAATAAATTATTTTGGTTCTGCTCTGGGGCCGGTGTTGAGGTTCAGGATGGAAACAACCAAAGTATGGTTGTGGAAAGGTCTAATGATGGTGGTATTGGTGTTTGAATATTAAATATGATGAGATATTGTAAACTGTCACTGTCATCCGTTGCTCATCAGTTTGTTCGAGCGGGCACCAGTAACGTCTCTCATTGAGAGACTTATTGTTACTGTTTTTGGCATAACCAATATGCACGGGTAGCTTGCCAGGCTCTGCCGCACAGGCTCGATGCTCTCGGTAGCTTGCTGGGCTCTCAGAGAGGGGCAGAGGAATCGAACTCAGGTAGGCCGCGTGAAAGGCGAAAGCCCAACTGCTGTGCTATCGCTCCAGCCCATTGTAAACTATTTTATAAAAATAAAATGAAAAATAAATATAATTGTTAAATTCCTTAATATCAATTTTGGTGCTGATAATTTTTTTGAACTCACACCAAATATGAAAGCAACAAAAGTAAAAGTAAATAAGAAGGAATAGAACTATAAAGCTTCTGTATAACAACAGGAGTCATTATACAGCAAATTGAGAGACAACATATTGAATTTACACTAATAAGGGATTCAGTAGATGAAATAAAAAACTCAGTGGATGTCCTCAGCAGTAGAATGACTACAGCCTAAGAATCAGTGAGCTTGAAGATGAGTTGCAGAAAGCATACAGGGAACAACATACAATGGGAAAAGACCTCAAATTAGCTCTAGGGCGAATCAGAGACCTAAGGGATGAACTCAAGAGGAACAACATAAGAATCATGGGAGTACCAGAAGGACAGGGAGCCAACACCAATGAAAAAGCAAGAGTTAGATATCATTGCTGAGAAGTTCCCAGAGCTGGAGAATGAGGCATCCAGATTCAAGGAGCCCAAAAGGCACCAGCTGAAAAAGACCCTCATAAAAAGACTCCAAGACATATCATAATCAGAATGATGGATACCACAGAGAGAGACACAATACTGCAAGCAGCAAGGTCAAAAAAGAAAATCACATACGAAGGCGCACCCTTTAGATTTAGTACAGACTTTTCAGAGGAAACCTTACAAGTCTGAAAATAATGGTAGAATATGTGAAAAAACTCAATGAAATGAACATCTCTCCAAGAATACTTTATCCAGATAAACTCTCACTCAAACTTGAAGGAACGGTACATGATTTCATGGATAAATAACAGCTCAGCAACTTCATAGACTCAAAGCCAACCTTAAAACAAAGACTAAAGGGGCTACTGTAAGACAAGACAAACCCCTATAACCACAACAAACCTCTACAGAAAGGTGGCATAAAATCTTATGACAATAATCTCTCTCAATGTCAATAGTCTAAATGCACCAAGTAAGAGACACAGAGTGGCAAAATGGTGTAAAAAACTGAACCCAACATTCTGCTGCCTACAAGAAACACAGCTGAACAGTCAGAGCAAACAGACTCAGTCAAAGAGTGGAAAACAATCCTTCAAGCAAACAACTTCCTCAAAAAATCTGGGGTGGCCATACTAGTATCCGACAACATAGATTTCAGGAAGAAAAGGATTAGAATGGACAGCAAAGGCCATTTTTTGATAATCAAGGTATTATTATTATTAACACTTGCGGGGGATGCCCTCTGAGCACCTTGGTTGAGAGGGGGCGGGTCTTACAGTTGTCTGGGTTGGTTTTCTCGGCATACTGCCCCATCTTCTTCTTTCTCTTGCATAGCTTTCTTGTTCATAATTTTCAGTTATTTTTGTTTTCTTTAATGATTTCTTCACTTTCATAGTGATGTAATAAATCTTTAAAATTTATTTTTGTAATTATTATACTTTTTATGGACCCTAGTTTTATGTAAAATATCTTAAAACAGTTTAACTTCAGCAGATGACAATTTTATTGTTATTATTATTATTATTATTTTTAATGTTATTGAATCACTGTGAGATAGTTACAAGCCTTCATGTTTGGGTTACAATCACACAATGATCAAACACCCATTTCTCCACCAGTGCACATTCCCCACCACCAATATCCCCGGTATAATCCCCTTTAACTTAAATCACAAAACTTACTCTATACTTTTGATTTTACCTTCTCCCCACATTATTAATGTCTTGATTTATGTAGTGTGGATCATTAGAATATTTAAATTTTTTTCAATTATGCTTTTGTCTTAACTTCATTATTCCTGATTTCAGTAATTTATGCACTAATGTTGCATATTAAGGTAGTTCATTTTGTCTATTTATTTTTGTAAAAACAAAACATGTAAGTTTTGTCCTTTCATGTGACTTTGCGTTGTTCTTTAGCATTTTATCTAAATTTTTAGGATTTTATTTTATTTTATTTTTTTAATAAAAAATTTATTTTATTGAATCACCGGTTGCTTTTGTAGGTGATGGTATATGATTTTTTTGATATGTTGTTGGAATCTGTTTGCTAAGATTTTGCTGATGATTTTTGCATCGATGTTCATCAAGGAGGTTAGTCTGAAGTTTTCTTTTTTAGTAATGTCTTTTTCTGCTTTGGGTATGAGCATACTTTTAGCTTCATAAAAGGTGTTAGGAAAGAAAGCTTCTTCGATATTTTAGAAGAGTTTAAGGATCAATGGCAGTAAGTCTTCTCTGACAGTTTTATAAAACTCATCAGTAAACCCATTTGAACCAGGGTTTTTGTTTTGGGGGAGATTCTTGATTACTATTTCAATTTTCTTGCTTGCTTCCTGTCTCCTCTCTTGTTCAGATGTTCTAGTTTCTCTTCACTCAGTTTTGGGAGGTTACATGTTTCTAAGAATCTGTACATTTTGTCTAAATTCTCCAAATTAACGAGTCAAGTTGTTCATAGTAATATCTCATGATGTCTTGAATTTTTTTAGGTTCTGTTATAGTTTCTCTCCTTTTGTTTCTGATCCTATTGATTTGAGTACTTTCTCTTTCTTTTCTTCATGAATCTAGCCAAAGGTTTTTCTATTTTATTTATTATTTCAAAGAACTAGCTTCAGGTTTCACTGATTTTTTTTGTATTTTTTTTCTTATTTGCTATATCATTGGTTTCCGCTCTGGTTTTTATGATTTCCCTTCTTCCGCTTGTCTTTGGATTCATTTTATGTTGGCTATCCAAATGCTTGAGATGTGCATCTAAGTTGTGGATTTTATCTTCTTATTCTTTCCTAATGTAAAGAAAAGTTTCTCTGTGTTGCTATGAGTTTTCCCCAAATACAGCTTTCACTACTCCCATTGGTTTTGATAACACTTCTTAGCATTAGTCTCAAAGAATTTTTCTATTTCTTCCTTGATTTCTTCTTTGATCTAACTGTTATTTTGTAGTGATTTTTGTAGTTTTTTTCACTCTCCAGGTGTTAAAGTTTCTCTATATCAATTTTATTTTTTATTAACTTCTATCTGTGTGGCATGGTGGTTTGATAGGATACTTGGTATAATTTTTATGTTTGTGAATATTTGTCCAGATCTATTCTGGAAAATGTTTAATGTACCCTAGAAAAAAATACACATTTGACTTTTCTGAGGATGTAAAGCCCTGTATAAATCCACTCGTCTGAGTCGTTCTAGTTCTTCATTAAGTACTCATATTTCTTTACTGATGTTCTGTCTAGTTGATATTTTGTCTAGTGGTGACAGTGGAGCCTTGAAATCTCCACTACTACTGCATTTCCATCCATATATTTAGGTTTATAGAAAAAGTGTTATAAACTTTGCTGATCCTACATTTGGATTGTATATGTAAATTATAGTTAGTGCTTCTTGAGCTATTGTTCCCTTAACCACATAAATTGTGTCCATCCCTATCTCTACTTTCTTTAGATTAACTGCTGTATGGTCATTCTGATTTGGTTTATTTTGCTTGGTACTTTTTGGGAATCTAGAATCTATCTATATATTTTTTTAGTTTTATTGAATCACCATGAGATAGTTACAAGCTTTCATGTTTGGGTTACAATCTCACAATAATCAAACACCCATCTCTCCGCCAGTGCACATTCCCCACCACCAATATCCCCAGTATACTCCCCCTTTCCCACCCTCCCCCTGCCTCTATGGCAGACAATATTCCCCATAACTCTATCTCCACTTTTGGGCTTTATAGCTTGCAACACAAACACTGAGAGGTCATCATGTTTGGTCCATTATCTACTTTCAGCATGCATTTCCTGTCCCAACTGCTTCCTCTAGTCATATTTTCTTAGTGAACCCTTCTCTATTCCATCTGCCTTCTCCCCTCCACTCATGAAGCAGTCTTCCAGCTATGGGGCAATCCCCCTGGTCCTTTTATCTACTGTCCTTGGGTGTCAACCTCATGTGATGTTATTCTATACTCCACAAGTGAGTGCAGTCCCTCTATGTCTGTCCCTCTCTTTCTGACTCATTTCACTTAGCACAGTACTCTTCATATCTATCCATTTATAAGCAAATTTCATGACTTCATCTCTCCAAACAGCTGCATAGTATTCCATTGTGTAGAGGTATCGAAGTTTCTTTAACCAGTCATCTGTTTTAGGGCACTCAGGTACAACAAAAGGAACCCAATCCGAACAGGAGGAAGGAAATAATAAAACTCAGAGCAGAAATTAATGAGATGGAAACCTAAAAAACAATCTGAATGATCAATGAAACCAAGAGCTGGTTCTTTGAGAAAATAAAAAAATAGATAAACCTCTAGCAAGACTCATAGAATCTATATATTAATCTCCTTCCAAAGAGTGGGGAAATTTTCAGCTATGATTCCTCCCATCACTTGTTCTACCAATTTTCTGTTTTTCTCTTTTTCTGGTAGTCCTATAATTCAGAGATGTTCCTCTTACTATTATCCATGGAGTACTTTATTTCTCTTTCACTCTAGTGCTTCTCTTCTCTTTTGCCAGTTCCCCACTAATGCTGGCTTGTATTTTGTCTTCAAGTTAATCCATATGGTTTTCTACCTGTGCAATTCTGCTACAGTGGTTTGCTATGTGTTCTTCAGTTCCCTCAGTTCATTTTGTATGAAATCTATCATCCTTTGAATTACTTCTGCTTTGAATAAGTCCAATTTCTCATCTGGTGATAACTTAATTTCACTAGTCAGTATTTGTTTAATTTTGATTGCCAACATAGTAAGTTCAAGTCCTCATCAAGCATGCTCAAGGGTTTTGAAGGGCTTGAGTATTTGTCTAGATTTCATCTCTATCTGACACAGAATTTGGGTTTCTTAATCTCCTCACTGTTCTTTGAGTTTTATGTGGGATAATGTTGGGAATTTATATTTCCAGTTACTTAAGAACGTATAAGAGTTTAGAAAAGAAGGCTACTCGTAATACCCCTTCTATTCAGATTCCCCCCTTTATTATGTGGTGCTATTAGTCTATGACAAGAAGTTTTTGAACTAGTGACTCCATTTAGTTGACAAGATATATGACTGCATAAGGTCAGTAAAGTATGGTTCTTGCACCTACTGGCTTCAATATAGTGTATTCATTGATAATCTCACATGGATGCGAGCTTATTATTCACAGAGTCCTAGCACCCAGAAGTGCACAGCTGGGTTTGTAGTATTAAAGCTGATGTCAGATGAGGTGACTCCCTGTTGTAAGGGCTAGGGTCCACAAGAGAGAAGCCCATAGGGTGCCAGGGCCAAGGTGTTCCTGAGCCTGGCTGTGGTGAAACAGTGTAGGTAGGCAGAGTTTCCCACCTTTCCAGTCTTTCCTATTGGGAAAATACTCACCAAATAGCCAAAAATAGTGTTCTTCAGGGCCTCCTGGCCCTGATTGGAGAAAAGCATGATTTCTATGGGTCTGTGCTTACAATGTTCCGAAAAGCTATGATCAGCGACTTTTTCAGGAATCCATTATATCTGGTGCCGTCTGGTGTCTTTTAGAGATTCTCAAAGGTCTCTGATTCTACAATAGTAATCACTCAGCTCTCTTAATCTCTCTGATGACCATAGCACTTCACTCTGCACTGTTGTCCCATTGCTCATCAATTTGCTCTAGTGGGCACCAGTATTGTCTCCATTGTGAGACTTGTTGTTACTGTTTTTGTCATATAGAATACGCCACAGGTATCTTGCCAGGCTCTGCTGTGCAGGTGGGATACTCTCCGTAGTTTGTTGGGCTCTCCAAGTGGGACGGAAGAATAAAACCCAGGTTGGATGCATGTAAGGCAAACGCCCTATTCACTGTGCTATCGCTCCAGTCCCTGATGACCATACATTTAAAATATTCTGGGGGCCGGAGCAATAGCACAGCGGGTAGGGCGTTTGCCTTGCACGCGGCCGACCCGGGTTTGATCCCCGGCATCCCATATGGTCCCCCAAGCACCGCCAGGAGTAATTCCTGAGTGCAAAGCCAGGAGTAACCCCTGAGCATCGCTGGGTGTGACCAAAAAAGCAAAAAAAAAATTCTGTTCACAAGTGCTTCAGCATAGAAAAGATAGATCCATTAGTGATGTTAAAACACTGATCACATGCTCTATTTTTCATCCTCCATCAAAACTTTCTTCCACTTACAGGACCTGTATCAGCTACAGCAAAGCATTTGTTTGTTTTCTGACAACAAGTCCATGCCTGTTGGTGCTTATGAATCAAGTGGTACCCAGGGTGGTGATGAAGATAAGAAGTGAACACAGGGCCTCATGCACGCAAGGTTTGCACTTCCTCCATCCCTTCAAGCTTTGTCTTGGACCCAGCATCAATTAATTTCCTCCTCCCTTCTCTTTCATTGGCATGAGAAATCCAAAATTATGTGGTTTTTAAATGAAGTAAGACAGAAAGTAGTCCCCTGATGAACCTTCTGAAATCCAAAAATATTAGATACATGCTTGCTCTACTCTTCTCTTACTGGGAGAAGAGCAGTGGGCAGGCTTGTTTTATCCCAGTGCTATTCTAGACTGTTTGTGGGGAGAGTTTGAATTTGATAATTTTATTGTTTAACCCATTTTAGTGCAGCTGTTCTCAGCTTTGTTCTCTTTTAGAATTATTTAGCATTTTAGCTGAATTTTGAGATTATTGAAATGATATTTTAGTCCTATATCACTGCTCAATCAGTATTTCAAAGAAAAACTAGGGCAAGAAACTAAAAACTATTCTACTATCTTGTTGTCTTCACTCTTTTTTGCGGGGGGGTATGGTCACTACCAGGTATGCTTAAGAGACCAGGCAGTGCTGAAAATAGAAACTGAGACTTCTACATGCAAACCACGTGCTTCAGACCTTTGACTTCTATTCATGAACCTTCTGTTCTTATGTCATTTTATTGCTAGTAGATTGTTTTCTTAGTTTTAAATCTGTGTCAGACCTGTTCACATGTGGGAGTAGAATAGATATCTATGAACTGGTTGGATTCAGTCTTCTTTGACTTTAACCATGTCAATTTTTGTTCTCTTTTATCATAGAAATTTCCCTTTTGGTGGGGATGGGGGGCACACCGGGCAATGCTCAGGTCTTACACATGGCTCTGTTTTCTGCTGTCACTGCTAGTAAAGTTTGGGAGAACATATAGGGTACTTAAAATTGAACCAGAGTTTTCATGCAGTGCAAGGCAAGCTACCTACCAGCTGTACTACTGCTCAAGAACTTTCCATTTTTGTACATGATCACAACTGACATCTCCAGGGACAGGTTTCGTGGGAGAGTGTATGCTTGATATCAGTGAGATTCCAGGTTTGATTCCTGTCATATTTTCCCTGAATTGATGGCTCTGCATGACACAAACGACATCAGTGAACTTATTCCATGGAACATTTTAGACTTGGGACTAAAGAGACTGAAGGAAACATCTTTCAGGGATGAAGACATGAGACATAAGCATAAAATATAAATATGGCATAAAACTTTGAAAGTTATTATATTTTATGTTTTTACCTTGTGTAGAAAGTTATCTTGAAATAAGAAAGTTACCTGCTGAAAGAAGAGACAGAGAATACAATCCTATTCTTGAGTTTCTTGATATGTGACTTAATTCATGTAAAGCTTTAATACAATCTTTGGCGTACTTAAAAATGGTCCTGTACATAACAGCAGTCTGACCCTCATGGCTTTAATATGTTGCATTGCCATGTGGTATTTGCAGGGAAACATTTGGAGTATACTCAGTGTTGTTCAGGGTTAATTCCTGGCCCTGTGCTCAGAGGTCATTCCTGGAAGTGTTTGAGAGGACCATGCATGGTGCCAAGGATCAAACCAGGTCAACTGCATGCAAGGCAAGCACTTTAAACACTGTACTATTTCTCCAACTCATGTCTGTGATCTTAATATACATTGCTAATTTTTCTCATGAAGTGGTCAAATTATGTATTTTTTCTCTTTTTATCTGATCCAATACAGAATAAATCCTGAAAAATACTATATAGAGAAAAATACTATATAAGGTTATTAAATTTTGTTTGTGTTATTGAAGTAGGTATTTGGCAAGAATACAGACACATTTATATTGCAAAGAAACATAGTATGAAGTGTGTCTATAATTTCTACTTTTCATATTCTTCTGTCTTCCTCCAAACCTGTATTTTTGAAATATTAACATAAATGTTTATAAATATTGTGGCTATCATAATTAATTTTTCTCCTCCACAGTTTTCTTTAGGAAAAAGCACATTACTCTAAGACTATTTCTGATATGTGGGTATCTTCCTTACTGATGATACATTCATCAGATTATTGCTCTTAAAATTATTATGGTAATCTTTATCATTTTATCTATTGAATGCTTCCCAAATGGTTTTTGAGTGCGTCACAAGTCTCTTGAAACCACATGTCTACTAAGGTGGAACAATGCTATTCATAATAGCTGGGCAAGAGCTCTTCAGCTTTTTTCTTATGAAGATATTAGCTGAGTCTATTTTGGGTGAGGGAAAATGTGATCACATTTCAGCTCAAGACAACAAAATGTGGCCAGACAGGCAGCTTAGTATTCTCTTCTGTGTAGAAAGCCCAAAAGATGTTTGAATTTGCATTTCCAGATGTTTGATGTGAAAATTTTTCATGATGATTTTTTTGAGGATATAATTAAACAGGCAGCATCCTCAAGAATCTATAAACATAAACTTCTCAGAATTAGCAAAAAGTTTATGAATATTATAAAAATACAGAACAATCTGTTTTAACTTCTCACAATAAGGAGATGCCCTAAACTTGATGAAATAATGGGAATTTTAGACTGGGACTTAGTGATCCCTTGAACTAACACTCCATGGAAAATCTGGAAAGGAAATTTCTAGTGTGTAACAGAGACACCTAATGTATAAAAGTTCATCAAAGACATTTTTGAGAAAAATCTTTAATCTCACTCAAAGATTGAAAGAAGGGAGAGTCAGGGAAAAAGAGCTAAGAATTTGGGGTGAAGAGAAACTTTGGGCATGTGAATGAATGTATGTATGTGTGTGTTCAAGTAAAATAAAGGTGTCAGAGCTGGCCTATCTTTATTAAATGAAACTCTAGGTAAGTTATTGAACTTCCACAAGCATCAGTCTATTCTTTTTAAAAATTTAGGCAATAATAGTCCTTATGTCCTTGAAATATCAGAATTCAGTAGAATACAGAGCACAAAGATTTCATTATGGTATCTTGCGTAGGATAAATTTTCACTGAAAAGAAGCTTTGATGAGAACAAATGAAAGATTTTAAGCTGAGAATGCTATCTTATTTGTTAAGTTGCTCTTTAAAACCAGTCATTTTTTAAGGGTCCAATTTAATTTATAAAGAACACAATTAAATATGATAAAGTGAGTTAAAATCATTTCCAGATAAGAAGATATGATGATATGGACTAAGAGAAGAAATAACAACTGAGTTGAAAAATTAAATTAATAAATAACAGAGAATTAAATAGTAGATTTGGGTGCAATATTAGTTGAAGACTTTTGGGATAAGGAGAGAGAAGTCCATAGGGCAGCTTCCAGTTCTCAACTGCTGTATAAAGGTATTATCACACATAAAGCATCTGGCACTGTACATGTGTTATCTCAGTTCCCAGGACTCAATTTAGCCAGAGCTGAGACTCTGTTCAGGGTCTCACAATTCGGACATCAAAATGCTTGTCAGGACTGTATGCTCCTTGAAAGGTCCATGTGAAGACATCACTTCCAAGTCTTTAGAATTCTTTATTTTTTAAAACTTCCGTGATATATGTATATATCATGTATATATACATGTGTGTATATATATATACTGAGATAACACATGTGCTGTGCCAGATGCTTTATGTGTGATAATACCTTTATATATATATATATATATATAATTTTGGTCAGCATGACTTACAGTATTGTTAATGGTATGGTTTCAGTTAATGGCAGTGTTTCATGGGCCAGAACAATAGTAGAGCATGTTGGGCATTTGCCTTGCATGAGGCTGACCCAGATGCATTTCTTGCCATCCTATATAGTCCTCCTAAGTATCGCCAGGAGCTATTCCTGAATGCAGAGCCAGGGGTAACCTCTGAGCATTGTTGGGTGTGGTCCCCAAACCATTAAATAAATAAATAAATAAACAAATAAATAAATAAATAAATGTAGGGTTTTATGCATGCAAGATTCCAACACCACATGCTCCATCATTATCTCAGTGCCCACACACACTACACCCCTTTCCACCAAGATCCCTTTATGCCTCACTGAGGTAAGCTCAGTTCTCTGACCAGTTCTCAGGTTCTGCTGCCTTTAGTCATTTGTTATTCTCCTACTGGGTTTATTTACATCTTGCATATGAGAAAGATCATACTGCATCTTTCCCTCTGCTGGCCAACTTAAATTTTTTTTTTAATTAAACCACCTTGAAAACCATTGACAAAGCTGTTCATGATCAGGGTTAGTTATACAATGTTTCAACACCCATCTCTCCACCAGTGTACACTTCCCACCACCAGTGTTCCCAGTTTCCTTCCCCCACCACCCACCAGCCTATCCCTATGGCAGTCATTTTCCTCCCGCCTCCCTCCGTTTGGGCATTACTGTTTGCAATGCAGATACTGAGAGGTTATAATTTTTGTTCCTCTACCTTCTTCCAGCACATAGTTCTTATTCAGAGTGATCATTTCCAACTATCTTTGCCATAGTATTCCCTTCTTCAGTTCCCAACTTTATTCTCCCCAGGCACTTGAAGAAGGCTTCCAATCATGGATCAATCCTCCTGACCTTTGTTTCTATTTTCCTTAGGTATTAGCCTCACATTATGTTTTTTTTTTAATATCCCACAAGTGAGTGCAATTATTCTATGTCTGTCCCTGTCCTTCTGATTCATTTTACTCAGCATGACACTCTCCATGTTCATCCATTTATAAGTGAATTTCATGACTTCATTTTTCCTAACAGCTGCATAGTATTTCATTGTGTAGATGTACCATAGTTTCTTTAACCTGTCATCTGCTATTATTGGGCACTCAGGTTGTTTCCAGATTCTGGCTATTGTGAACAATGCTACAATAAAAATAGAAGTGCAGAGGGTATTTCTGATGTGTGATTTTGGGACTCCAGGGTATACTCCTAGAAATGGTATTGCTGGACCATATGGAAGCTCAATTTCTAGCTTTCTGGGGAATGCCACTATTGTTTTCCAAAAAGGCTGAACCATTTGGCATTTCCACCAACAATGAAGAAGAATCCTTCTCTGCTCACATCTCCAAGATAGACCACATGCTGGACCACAAAACATACCTCCATAAAATTAAGAGGATGGAAATTGTACAAACTGTGTTTTCAGACCATGGCGCATTGAAAATAGAAGTTAATAACAAACAGAAATGGAGAATCAAACCAAACACATGGAAATTAAACCACTAACTACTGAAAAATCAGTGGGTTAGAGAAGAAATCAAATTGAAGCAATCTAAAACTTTCCAAAATAATTTAAAATGCATTTGAAGATTTTCTTTAATATAAATATTTTATATTATCAGTAATGTAACAACTCCATTTTTGTCAGCATATGAATATTTCAAATTTGTATAATTTGGATTATTTTAGACTGCTTTTCTTTGTCAAGTTGAAATTTGCTCTTATTTTCCAATTGATTTTTGTAAAACTACTTTGTTAATTGAATTAGCAGTTTGCAAGACTGTATAAATTGAAAAAAATATTGCAGAGTAACAAATGACCAAAGATAATAGAACTGAAGAGTTGGTTTAGAGAACTGAATTTATGAGGGAGGGTAGTTTGGAGATGGTTGTGGGGGGTCAGAAGGGTGAGTGGGAGGGGTGTTTGTAACATTAGAGAAGAGATGGTTGCGGAACATAGAGACAGGCACCAGAGCTGATAAGATCTGTCCCTGCATAGCAGATAAGACCTGTTTCCCTACAAAGTGACCCAGAGGGGTGTCTCTGGACACATTTTACAAGCACCAGGAATCTGGTATTGAGTCCCATCCCTCAAGAATTATCACCTAGCTGCATTCCTAACTGCAGCATCTAGTCTTATCTGGGATTGGACCTGGGCAAAGCAGAGTTGGCAAGACGATAGGTCAGTGATGCCAAATTTCGTGTGATTGGACCATTCTCTTAAGCCAAGGCCCTCTATAATATACGTGTGTAGTTGGCAATAAAGTGAGCGTCCATCAGCTTCTCCCCAGTGGTTTCTCTGTGCACCTGTCATCCTTCGCTCCACGTCTGCCAGGACCCAGTGTGCAATGTGTCTGGACACATTGGGGAAAAGCAATCCCCCAACAGATGGTTGCATGGTACTAGAACTATGTATGCACGAAACTATCAGCAACAGTACTGTCAATCATGATACCCCAATACAAATGGGGGAAAATCATTAGAGGTCTGTGATAGAGCAAACATGAGACATGGCGTTCAGTCCCAGGCAATCCACAGACTCATGCAGAGTGTGAGCCAGAGGCTATGAACAACAGCCAATTGTGTGATCTCAACCTCACTTCAGCAAAGTGTGAGACCTAGGCTTACATAACAGCAATGGAAAGTGAAGGAGAAAACTGTTGCAAATATACAACTGATGAACATATATCCTCTGAATCAGAGGAAAAGTACTAAATTTTCAGTCTGTTTTTTGATGGGGAGGAGGGACAGGGGCAAAATTGATTTTACTCAGAGCATACCCTGTTTCTATACTCAAGAATCTCTTCTGGCATTGCTCTGGGGACCATAAGTGGTGTAGGGATAGAACTTGAGTCAGCTGCATGTTTGCCAAGCTCCCTACCTGCTGTACTCTCTTCAGTTCTTATGAATTTTCTTAAAGGCAGGATCTAAGTATAAAAAACAAGTCTAAACATTTAACTCACTGATACTGGAGTTCATTATTAAATTAGTATTGATTGAAAATGAGCACCTTAGTGTGTACAAAATATAGATATGTAGATGTAGCATTGTATTAATGGTTAGAGTAAAGTTGCTAGGGAAATATATACTCAATGCTGATAAGATTGAAGCTTATTTTTAAGAGAAATCAATATTTGCAAAATTATGGCTTGCTATCCCTTTAAAGGAAGACCATATGCAAACTTTAGGGTTTAATAGATGACAAGGACTAGTGACTGCTGAATATTTCCTATTTTTCTCTATACAAGTGGAAATTACCATGCATTTGCTCTTTTGTTTTTATTTGGGTGTCTTGGGCAAATAATTGCTTTTTTAGTTGCTATTACATACTTTGAGAAGTCACAATTATAGTTCATGTTGAAGTCTGTTTATCATTCAGAACACCTGAACTTTGGGGCTGGATTCTGTCTAAATAGAGCTTTCGATTTTCTCCCCTGGTAGACTATCTGCCTAATAATAAAGAAAATAATAATAAAATTTTAAAAAACACCAAAGCTTAATTTTATTTGTCTTTTTATTATGGGGATTCTTATAAAATATCCAAGATTTTAGGCAATTCTTTAATTCTCATGCTCAGTTCTATTGCCCCTCACTTTTGTTTTGTTTTACATGCTACCAAATTCTTGAAACTCTTCCATTCTGTCCACTGGAATTCATGCCTCATCATCAGAACCATCCTAATATCTCAACTCCTTCTCCAACATTTTCCTTTTCTTGTTATAATCTTATTAAGTCTGTAATCAGCATTTTGCAGCTCTCATTAAATAAACTGGAAGATGTATTTTCATTGCCTAGTCTCTGAGTTTGTATAGAATTAGCTTTCATATTCCTTTTCATGTTATATAGACTCTGTTACTGCTGTTTTCTTGTTTGCTGAGGTATTAGTATACATTTCTCTCAGCATTCTTAGCTGAGTTTATTGCAGAACACTAGAATATTTATTTACAGACAATAGAACACACTCTTGCTCCATCCTTGCTCCTAGAAAAGGAGTTACTAATGGAATGATAGTTACTAATGGAATGACATTCTTGAACTTCTCTGAAACCAGCATATTAATTTGGTGCATACTATGTGATAAACACTTACCTTGAAATTGTACTTAATCCTTGAACAAAACAACGAGAGCCCCTGGTTTGTTGATGAAAAGTCTGAGTCATAGAGAGTTCAGACAAATATGCTGGGAATCAAGCAGAATAGTGTGAAGTCAAACTCCATCCTTGATCATCTAGCTCATGAGTTAACTTCTTATTATTAAATAAATGCACCAAGATTTGGATATAGATTGTTGCTTTTCCCTCTACCCTATTTAAATGATTTCCATTGTTTCTCGGCCTTTTGGCTAAGATCAAGTGTAGTATATAAACGATTTCCTTTCTCATTAAATTATCATTTTCTGTTATTTCCAATAGAGTAAACATTTCCTTAATTAATGCTTTACTAAAAATCTGTGCTCCACTATACAGTATTTGAATTTCACTCATTTTTGAAGAGTTTTTATTTTACTTTTGTATGTTTCTTGGTCTCTAGAAGAGCAATTTAACATTTCTAAGTGGAAATTTTCTTTCCTAGCCTTTGGTTGTTTACTGTCTGGTTTTGTGACATTGTAGTCAATTTGAGCTGTGAAATTTCTTCTTTGGGAACTTAATTTTTTTTTGAGTAGACAAACATACGTCTAATTATTACAAAATAGCCACAATTTTTTAAAAGAAATTTTATTTGTAATAGTATATTATACTTCAAGTTATGTTGACTATTTAAGATGTTAATATTGTTTCAGCCTTTCTCCTTAGTTCTTATATTTCTGGATTCTCCTTGTATTTGTAAAGTATTTGTTTCATATATTTAATTTTTAATTGTTTGTTTAATATGCATGCATACATTTTTAGTGAAACCAGATAGTGGTTATTGAACAAAACTTACTTAGGAAGATGTGGTAGGAAAGAAAGTGAGAAAATATTCAGGAGAGAGTACAGGCTTTTCCAGAGTGGGAAAAATCTAACATAGATACAAGCAAGCATGTATGTTTTAGGGAGAACACAAGTTGGAAGACAAACCTGTTTTATACTTTTTAATCGGATTTACTAGTGATCATGATCAATGATATGGAAGTTGTAAGGCTTCCTAGGGCCAGGTCCTGCTCTTTCTATGAAAGAATGTGATTAGGGATGAATCTGACCTCACAATCATCTGGAATGATTTTTTTCATACTCCATTTCCTTACATTCACATGAATCTAGTTTGGGAGATTCATTTCTTGGCTATGTGGATTTATGGCCATCAGCAAATTTTCTTGACCCTATGTGATGCCTCAGGAAAACTCGCTCATTGTTCTACAGGTTGGTGTGGATAAACATGATGTCATTTTCCAAGTCTATTTTATTTTTTCATAGCTGGTTTGCCTAGCTGGTCTTTGTCCCTCTCTCTTCACATTTCCATATCATAAACATATCTGCTGAACTAGCAACTGCTGTGTCTTCATCTTCTAGTCTCTGGGGAGTCCTTCACTGATCCACAAAGAAGTCTTGGAAAAATGCCTTTATACTTTCAAACCAGTGAGATATAATTTAGAGAAATCTCTCTGTTGCCTATTTATCTGTTGTGTTTTTTTAGATCCCCACCCATACACTGTGGGGCTTGCCACTATTTTAAAATTCCCCAAGATCATTTAGCAAGAATTATTTCATAAAATACTTCTCAGTTTCTGCAAGAAAGCAGGGGTTGGTTTACTCGATCTCAAAGGATGAAGGGTTGTGTTTCTTTTCTGCATGACTTTGTTATTTCCCTAATTATTCTATTTTGCTTATGTTGTATTTCACTAGGTATAACCTTCCAAGCATGGACACATACAGAGAACGAGTGGCTGACTTTTTCTGTACATAGGGACTTCCAGGAATCTCTCCTTCCCTTTGGTCCATTGTAGCAGACCATGGTTCAAAGTCCTAATTTTCTTCTTCCCTCAAAAAAGTAATTATTAGAATATAAACAAATAATAATAGAAATTATTTCCTCTAGTCAATAGCACAGTGGGTAGGGTGTTTGCCTTGTACATGGCTGACCCAGGTTTGATTCCTCTATCCCTCTGGGAAAGCCCGGCAAACTACTGAGAGTAACACACCTGCACGGCAGAGTCTGGCAAGCTACCCGTGGCATATTCAATATGACAAATACAAGTCTCAAAACGGAGACGTTACTGGTGCCTGCCTGAGCAAATCCATGAACAACAGAATGACAGTGCTACAACAGTGCTATATATTTTATATAGCCCTCTGTTATCATGCCTAAACTGTGTGAATTATGGTGTTTTACTGCTGCTGATGTTTGTTATATAATGCCTACTGTTTGATTGTAAGTCCTTAGCTGGAACTGTGCTAGAACCAGCTTTATGACCCTGTATCACTGTCATCCTGTTAATCATCAATTTGCTTGAATGGGCACCAATAATGTCTCCATTCATCCTAGCCCTGAGATTTTAGCAGCCTCTCTATACTCGTTCTTCCAGGCGGTGCCACATTGGAGGCTATTTCAAGGTAAGGGGAATGAGACCCATCATTGTTACTGTATTTGGCATATCAAATACGCCACGGAAAGCCTGCCAGGCTCTGATGTGTGGGCAGATTGCTCTTGGTACCTTGCCAGATTCTCTGAGAGGGAGAACTAGGTTATAAGAGGTCACTTTTGGGAGTTTTGTTTTATAGTCTCTGGATCTTGGCTATTGATGAGATGGCACTGGGGGGCAGTTTCTGGGTGTGGCTGCTGGAAAATGGGGGACCTGGGTGTAGAAGGCATAGTCTCGATCTGAGCAGGCTTGAAGATCTCAGCCCCGCGTCCTGCACACCTGGGTTCCTCTGCCGGTTCCTTCATGTGTGAGGCTCATTCGAACGTGTGGAAAGTGGCCTTGAGCATGGCTGTGGCTGGGCTCCGGAGGTCTTTGGCTTCCAGCGCTCTTCTTGGGGCAGGGAGGGAAACTCAACCCACCCCCTTCCGAAGGGTCCTGGTGAAGACAGCCAGGCATGGGGGCAAGAGACTCTGCCTCGTCTCTTCCAGAAGCGTTGTTTTATAGTCTCTGGATCTTGACCATTGATAGCATTACATAGTGCCGGGGGCAGTTTGTGGGTGTGGCTGCCAAGCTACTGGAAAATGGGGGATCTGGGTGGAGGAGGCCCAGTCCCCTTCTGAGCAGGCTTGGAGATCTCAGCCCCGGGTCTCGCACACCTGGGTTCCTCTGCCAGTTCCTTCTGCTATTTCCTTTATGGTAGTATAGGAAGTATACTAGGGTAGTATAATGCCTGGCATGCAAGTTTTCAATAAAATAGATTAATAGACCACATGTAAACAGATGAAAGCATTCACAGGAATCTGATCTGGAAGAACATTGTATATATAAGTATAATGATACAGGTCCCCTTGCTGCTGCATTTGGTTCCCAAGAGTCTGTTCTACACATAAAATCAGAACAATTCCTTTAAAACCTGAGGTCTGATCTTGTAACTTTGCTGTTCAAAATGTGATTCCAGGCACTTTAAATCTTGCTTCAAGTAAAATCTAAAGTTCTTACCTCGGCCCAGTGGGACTGACAACATATGGACTTCATTGTATGCCTGTACAGTGTGCACATACTCTGGCCAAGTCGGTCTCACTGATTTGCCTTAAAACAACCAAGCTGACTGTGGACTTGTTTTCTTCTTGCCTGGCATATAATCTCTTACCCCAAATATCTATAGGTCACCTCCCACCTTATTCAAATCTCCCCTAAACACAAGCTCCCACTTCTCTCTCATTGATTGACTATGTCACCACCTGACACAGTAAATCTATGTACATTTAGTCCCTGACACAATGAATGTTCCATGGCAAAGATTGTTGACTGATTTTTCACTGATATCACTATGCAGAGCCTGGAAAGCTACCTGTGATGTATTTGATATGCTAAAAACAGTAACAACAACGTGCTCTTTGTGTTCGTGGAGCGAGCAGGTGCCATTGGGTTACACTAGCACACGACAGGGACAAATGAAGACGTTACTGGCACCCACCCGAGAAAATTGATAAACAGCGGGATGACAGTGATACAGTGACAGTGATCAAAATGCTTAGTACATGATAGATGTAATTTGTTAAATGAACAAATTGACATATTTCTTGATCTTGGTAGCTATTGCTATATTTCCTATAGTCATAAATACTGAAGGCATAGTTAGACACATACCATCAAGAGGCAGGAAAATTGATGACTAACAATGAGTAGTACTGGGAAGTGTTAGCACTTGTAGTCTTGGAAGACAAACTGGCCACATGCCCCCATCTATACTCTGTAAAAGCACATGTTTTAAACCCTATCCAAATAACCAATGATTAAACAAAAGCTATATTCCAGAAGATGCCAAAAAGGCTTCGGTATCAGGCTTTGTTTACATGGTTATTAAGGAAAGGGTGGCAGAAAAAGCAAAACCTTCATGCTTATACTGATAGACTATGGTTCAGGGAATAAGACAGACTATCTGGGGCTCATCAAAACTTCCCTGACCTGGTTGGGTTTGCATGCCTGTGTGTTTTTGGGCCACATCCAGCTGTACTTTCTCTGGGAATACTCCTTCTTCTGTGCTCAGAAAACACTCCTGATGGGCTCAGGGTGTCATATGAGGTGCCAGGGATCAAACAGGTATAGTTGGGTGCAAGGCAGGTGCCCTACCTACTGTACTATTGCTCCAGTTCCTCATATGCATATTGATAGCAATAGTAAAGTATGTGAAAAGTTATATCTTTTTTAGTTAAAATTTAAATCTATTTTCACTCTTTTCAGGCCAAGAATTTTATGACCAACAGCAGGGTTTCCAAAACTACCTTTTCTCTCTCAGCTGGCAGTGTCAATCTAGAGAATGATTATTCAAACTGTAATGAATAAATATATCCCAAGTCTCCATATTTTGTATCCTTAATACATGTTAATTGAGTTGAAATAAAGATGAAGGCCAGCAAGATATTGTGAGAATAAAAACAAGATGACTTAATTCTAAAATTCTATAATTTTGTATTCCATACTTAAAAAATTGAGCACTAGTTATCATTTGAATATCCACATTTGAACCATCTCTTGGCCTACCAGAGGACTGGGCTCCCAGCTCAGTCATTTCTCCAAGCTTCAAGAGGTGAGTTCTAATTACTCCCTGGGCCCTGGAAGATGAGCCCAGCTCTGCTTGTGCCTGACAACTGTCTCTGTGCTCATCAGAGGAAGTGGGAATACTCCCAGCTCAGCTCATTTTCCTCAACTGTCCATCAATCCCTCACCTTCTTTATACACCTGTTGGAAAACTTAGAAAACATGGGGCTGGAGAGACAGTACAGTAGTGTGGTGCTTCCCTTGTACTCAGGCAATCTGTGTTTGATCCCTGGTACCTCCTATGGTGCCCTAAGACCCACCAGGAGTGATTTCTGTGCACAGATCTCCCAGGAGTGAGCCTTGAGCACAATCTGAAGTGGCGCAGAAATTTTTAAAAAATACTGCAGATTCAGCTCATTCTGAACCAACAGCTTATTGCTTCTTTCTACCACTGAGTCTTACTCCCTTCTGTTGAGCTTCTTCACACAACTGTCCTGCTCTTGGATCCTTTGGTTGACATAGGTTGATTGTATTCATGTCCTTAACAGAAAGTTAGTAGCAACCTAGAAATCTCCTTCATCCTTCTGCCCTGCCCTCAGCCAGTCAGCCCTACCTCCATCTGCTCCAACCCCACTCAAGGCACAGAAGCTGCCAGCACATGTGGAGACTGCAAACTCCTTCTCAAGCTCCACAGTTATCACACATTAAACATTAAAGAAAATTAAAGCGAACTAAGGAAGTTAGCTCCTAAGGCACAAGGGGACAGAAGTCTGAGGATGCCTTCGAGCCCATTAAAACCTTGACACTATTTCGAGGAGTTTCTCAGAGCAACAGGCATCACAATTGCAGAGGAAATAAAAGAAGCTCTGTAAGATGAAAAAAATCAACTCAAAGAAAAACTTATACAAAATATCAAATACACTGAAACTGAATTAAGAGATAAAGAATACAGGAGCAAGTCACAGCAAAAAAGTTAGAATGTCAAAGACTGTACCAGTGATATCTGTCACTGTCACTGTTGCTCATCGATTTGTTTGAGTGGACACCAGTAACAGCTCTCATTGAGAGACTTATTGTTACTGTTTTTGGCATATCCAATACACATCCAATACACACGGCTAGCTTGCCAGGCTCTGCCATGTGGGCTCCATACTCTCGGTACCTTGCCAGTCTCTCCGAGGGGGGCAGAGGAATTGAACACGGGTTGGCGGCATGAAAGGCGAAAGCCCAACCGCTGTGCTATCGCTCCAGCCCTATAGAGACAAAATATCTGCAAGTCTGTAAGAAGATAGCATAATCTAAAAGTACTTTAAAAATAAAAGAAAACTTAAAATATTTAATATATTATAGCAGAGGAGGGCAATCTTCGAATCATAAGAGTACCTGAAGGACAGGACACAGTTCTGAGAAAGGAAAAAAAAAACTAGCTTAGTATTTCCCCAATCATTGGAGAAACACCTGTGTACAAATTCAAGAGGCCCAAAGTAAACCAATAAATATATACCCAAATGAAACAACATCAAGACACATTGTAATCAAAATTAATAAAAATCAGAGGAGAGATTGATTACATAAGGCAGCAGAAAGAGGCAGTTTCCTTATAGTGCCAAGAGAGAGGCAAAATTTAAAATATAAGGGAAAGAACATTACATTTTCATATGAATCATACTACTGTTCGTATGAAATCATATAAACCAACCTCTCATATAAACCATACAACTAAGGAGACAGTGGAATGACATACTCAAAATACTGCAGGAGATAAATCTTCAACCAAGGGTATTCTGCCCTAGTAGGCTGTCATTCAGATTTGAATATAGAAAGCAGACATAATTTCACAAGATATTTACAAGCTCAAAACAAAATAGTTCAAAACAATACAAATCAATGATAGACAAAAATTAGCTGGAACAGTCATACTGATTAATATCAGACCAAACATCAATGTATACTTCTATGTTTATGCAGTTCCCAATTTTTAAGGAAAATAATCCATAAATTTTTTTCTTGGCAAGAATATACATATAACACTGTTGTGCCTATTTGCATCTGAAAAGCATTGTAGCCACTTTTATTTAACAAAACATTAGTATGTTCATTGTCTCAAGATATTATTAGATCTTAAATATTTGGAATCTTAAATATCTGGGTCTTGAGATTCTGAAATAAAATTCCCGGAAGAGAGAGACATAGAACGTCCTCTATTCACCATGGCAACTCAGAGGGGTGGGGGTTTGAGTTTCCCTCCCAGCCCCAGCAGAACCCTGACAACCAAAAACCTCCAAACTCAACCATGGCCATGCTCAAGGCCGCTCTCCACGAACCTTACCCATGAGAGAACCTGCAGAAAAATCCAGGTATGTAGGACCTGTGACTGAAATCCCAAGATCATCTGGATTGGGACTGGTCCTCCTCCCCTCAGCTCCCAAGTTTTCCAGTAGCTTGGCAGTCACACTCACAAACTGCTGCTGGTGCCATATAATCTCATCAGTAGCCAAGAAGAAAGCAATATAAGCCTTACCAATGGTGAATCTGCTCTATCACCATATTCTAAATTTCAGAATTTCTGGAGTGTGTCTGTGTGACCTCATATTCTAGCTGATAATGTACCAAAAATAACACACATTTGTTTGGGTTTAACATACATGCTTTTAATCTCTTATACAAGGGCTTAAATGGCTCCAGGATGAAATACAATAATCTTAACACTTTTCTCTTATTGTGGTGGGAAGGTGCATGGTGGTGGGATTGGTGTTTGAATATTAAATGTAATGAATTATTGTGAAAAACTTTATAAAATTAAAATAAAATTTAAAAAATATCTGGGTCTTACCTGTATAAATAATATGTAATGTCATTTTAACTTTTATGATTTTGTTTACATATATAGATTAATTTAAAAAGCTAATTTTCATTTTCCTACTGCTCCTTTTTTTGAAGTAAAAAACAGATTTTATTTTAAATTTTTTTATGAGGAAAGGAAGGGTGGTAGAGATAGAGAGAGAACCCCAGTACAGGTTCCAGTGATAAATATGAAGATATAAAGGTATGCATCTCAAGAGGAGAGACACAGATGCAAGTGACATGTGCTCACATCACATCACATCACATCACATCACATCACATCACATCACATCACATCACATCACATCACATCACATCACATGCACTCGGCAGCAACATATGGACACAGGCGACATATAGGTCAGGCAGCACGTATGTGCACTTCTTTTGTTCAAGTTGGCATTTATAGAGTTTCTCGCAAGCTGCCTAATGTGAGACTTTCTACCTAGGTATGATTCCATTGTGAGGGTGACTGCCAAGGGGGTAGAGGTAGGAAAAGTTGATGCTCTTCTTTGCTATTCCTTTCCTGTCCTTGGCTCCTGCTGGAGCTTCTCTCTGATGGGGGTCAAGCCTTCTCCAGACCGTTGCTGGTACCATGTAAAGGTCTTATCAGGGCTTAGTTCCTGTGTCTACAAGATGGGTTCTGACAGTTTTAGTTGATTTTATTCCTTCCCAAGAACTAATTACCACAGGGGGCTTTTCCCTATTTACCTGCCTACCTGGTTCACACCACCCCACCGCCAACTGCCCTGTGTAAGCTACATGTACTACCATTTGAGCCACACACTTAGGCCTCTCATTTTGAAAATGTAAAACTAACAAGTGTATAAAATATAGAATTTTAAGACAAATTAAACATAAAAATAATTTGACAAGAGAATAAATGAATGGTAGTTTACCATTATTTTGACTGTGGACATTTATTCTATCCTTTCATAGAAGTAAATTAAATGTTTAGTAACTTCATCTAATAAATTGAATACTTAACTAAAATTATGTCTCAGTTTAATTTTTTTGTTGAGTTCACCTTTAACTTATGTGTCACTATTAATAAGCTCAGATAACAGTTGGAACAGATATTTCTAGATTTATGTTCATTAATTTGATCACTGGCCAGACTAAAACTTACTTTTTACATAAATAGAAAGTATTTTTTATGTACTCACCAAACACCAAATTATTTATTAATAATAATATTTTTAAAACTTTTTTAAACTTTAAATATCTCTAAAAATAGAAATACTCTATTAAGACATGTCAGTCCTAATGACTATTTTTAATATGTGAATTAACAGCTTTCATGCTGTCTCTAGTGTATTTAATAACAGAAGCTAATGCTTATTTTGCAAACACTTAGTAATTACTTGACAGTGTAGAGACCGTCTGTTCTGTGGCAATATAAAGAAAATTTCTCACTAACTGATTTATTCATTTAATATTATGGCTGATTGAAGGGAAAAAAGCTGTGTATTACACTTGCTTTTTTAGGTAAGCAAAAGAATTCAAATATTTGAATATATATATATATATATATATATATATATATAGTTCATCAGTAAATAGTGGAAATGTTTTAGTGCTACGGTAGTGGTTCAAGTCATTCATTTTGGTGACTAACAGTTGGATAAAGTTCTAGTTCTTTTCCTTATGGTTTTATTGTGATGACAACTAACTTCTCATTACTTGAATTTCCTCATACATTAATCATGAAATTCAACTTATAGGAATATGATGAAGTTTAGAAATGACAAGTTTGCAAACTCTTTGGTATAGAACCTGGTATATAGAAAGTGCCCAATTTGTATTACATTACTACATAATGTGTACTATCATGATGTCATTATGAAGTGCCATGGTGGTTGATTAATAGATACTTAAAACTGTTTTTTAGTGACCACTAGGCACACAAACTTTCATTATTGTCAGGAAAAAATGAAGGTTCCATACTTTTTGTCACATTGCTCACTGCTAGGTCACCTGGTATCTATCCATTCATCTATCTAAATTTTTATGAAAATTAAGATCACATATTGAGAGTCTCAGTGATCTTAGATTTCTGTGAATTGAGTATCTTAGTCCCATATCACTGTGTCACTGTATCACTGTCATCTCGTTGTTCATTGATTTGCTCGAGTGGGTGCCAGTAACATCTTCATTTGTCCCCGTTGCATGCTAGTGTAGCCCGATGGCATATTTGGGGCCTCTTTCAGGATCAGGGGAATGAGATTGTTACTTTTATTTGCATTGCTTCTATTTTTGGTATATCGAGTATGCCCTGGGTAGCTTGCCAGCCTCTGCCGTGTGGGCAGGATACTCTCGGTAGCTTGCCGGGTTCTCCGAGAGGGATGAAGGATTTGGAGGTGGCCTCTAATTGCCTTTGCAGGTGTTCTCAGTCAGACATACATATATGTTTCCCTCTATGATTTGTTGCCTACTGTCTGAAACCCATCAAATATGGTGTGGTAATTATGGGAAATGAGTAGGGAGTGTCTTATAATGTCCAGGAATATGTTCACTTATATGTGGGACTTGGCCCGAATGTGTGGAAAATGACCTGGAGCGTGATGGCGGTTGAGTTGTGGAGGTCAGCTGCTGGGGCTGGGTTCCTTGGGGTGGGGAGGGCTCTCACCCGCCCCTCTCTGGGGTGCCCTGAGTGAAAACAGCCTGGTGCAAAGTCTGGTGGCATGGTTATAGGGGCCTCATTTTATGTTCCCTTCCTGAGTTCTGTACAGTGGCCAATGAGGAGATTATCTCCTCATATATATATACATTAAAGTCCAAAAATCCCAAATGATGGTATCATTAAGAACTTGGACTTTGGAAGTAAGAAAGTCATGAGGCTAGAGCTATTATGAATAGGATTAGTGCCCTTATAAAAGGAACAACAAGTCACACAATGCAGATGTTACTGGTGCCCACTCAAGCAAATCAATGAACAACGGGATGATAATGCTACAGTTCTACATTCTTTCCACCAGGTGAAGCTATTAGGAGAATTTTGTCTCTTGCAGTTTATAAGAGAGATATGCCAGAACCCGATCATGCTGGTCTTCTAATTTGGGACTTCCAGCATCTAGAACTGTGAGAATAAATTTTTATTTTTTTAACTCCTCCTGTTGATGATACTTTTTAATAGCAGGCTGAGTTAAGACACAGAATATACTAGAAAAATACCAGGTAGGTTTCTAAAAGAAAATTTTTCCTCATCTGTCATGTTTCTTTCTATAAAACAGGACCATAGAAAATATTATTTTTTCTTTTAGCAGATGTCATCATTTTACTTTTGTAGAGCCACCATCATTTTACTTTTGTACTGCCTTAAATCTTTTATAGCAGATTTTATTTATAACTCTATAAATAAATGAGAATTTATGGTACTAGGATAGTGATCACTGAAGTAAAATTAATTCTATTGTAAATCTTGTGTCAAAACCAATCTGCGTTTAAAAGAAGCATAAATGCTTTTAACTTTCATTACTTGTCTTAAAGAAAATATGCCACCATTGGGCCAGTGGAAGAAGATAGAATAAATGATATTCAATCACTTTAAACATTTTTACTTAATAGAACTAAGAGAAGATTTTTTCATTTCTATCAAGTACCAGTAGTAATCTATATTTCCTAATATCAAGTCTGAAGAACTCAATGCAAGTGTGACAATTGTTGCTAATTTCTTTATAAAATTGAAATAAGAAAATTATCCCTGAAATGTTGATGGAATACAACTGAGGATTAGTTGAACTTACAAAATTTTGTCTGTTTAATTGACATATATAAATATTAAAGTTATTATAATTTTATACTTCTAGTTATGTTCACATCTGAATACATAGCATTGTAGCACTTTCATCCCATTGTTCATTTATTTGCTCTAGCAGGCACCAGTAATGTCTCCATTGTGAGACTTGTTGTTACTGTTTTTGGCATATTGAATATGCCACAGATAGCTTGCCAGGTTCTGCTGTGTGGGTGGGATACTCTCAGTAGCTTGCAAGTCTCTCCGAGAGGGACAGAGGAATCGAACCTGGGTTGGCTGCATGCAAGGCAAATGCCCTACCCACTGTGCTATCGCTCCAGTCCATCTTAATACATAAATAATTAAAATTACATTATTATAATTTTGTTTTATTTTCCCAAGTTGCTAATACTTGAGAAAATGTTTTGTTATACTTGAAAAATGATACAAAAACTATTTAGCCTTTTAATGTGACCACAACTAATGTGATGCTTTTTGATTCTTTTCTTATACATATCATTCCAACAAACTTGATTGTTATTTCACAATTTTATTGATACTGTTTTTTACATTCTGCAGAATCAAGAATTAATCTATTTTGCAAAAAAGAAAAACTGAGTTAACAGATAACCAATAATAAATCATCGTGATGTGGAGCTTATTCTATGACTGCCTCGGTAGAAAAGTTTTATTTTGGACCATTCTGTATTGACTCTGTATAGAAAGTCAAGTTGTGGACATCCAATAGCTGCAGATCACAATCTATAGCCTTCATAGATGGGATATAAAATTCACAGACTCTAGCTGATGTATTAATTGCTCTTACTACCACACCCTATAGATGAAAAACATTGCCAAGAGTCTGGCAGCACAACTCTGGAGCACACTTTGTGACTTTCCTATTAGGAGTCAAGCTAGCAGTCTTCACAAGTATTCAAAGAAACTGTTTTTTTAATCCCAAACCAAAGAACCTGAAAAATGATCCTGAATAGTCTTAGAAACCAGTTAACAGAATAATGCTAGACAGGGGTACACTCTACACAGGAAGTATGGCTGGAGACACACTCAAATGGTTAAAAATATGATCAATGTCCCAAGATTTTGTCCTACTGAAGAATCTAATCAATGACATCAACCTGAGAGAGAACACAGTCTACCTGAATAGAGGTGATTACAGACCCCAAACACAGGCCACATCTGACTGGGGAATGCAGACAGAAACCCCAGTGCACCAGAAAGCCTAACTAATCTCTCTCTTCAGTACAATGTGAAATCATCAGGGAGCCAATGGTGGAGGCAGCCAATGCCCCTCTTCCCGCATCAATACACCTCACAGTACAAACAGGGTCCCCACCCATGTTGACACTCAGAAAGCAAGACAGACCTTAACCTGGCTGCTACCATGTCACATATCAGTACTCATTCAGCATATCAAAGAAGCTATTTTCTGCTCAAATGGGGTGTTAGTGTATCTGCTGAATTGAGCTGTTAAGTCTAGAATAGAATATAAATCACTCAAATGAACATATACCAATGTAAGGGTGTAAGACTCAACAATTAAGGTGAACATGAAATAGACAAGGTAAATAAATAAAACCTCAATAATTAACCCTAAAAATGGCAATCTGTGTATGATCAAACAGAGAAGAATATTCCTCTTACAAAAATATACTAGACCATAAAAATACTAAAACATAGAACTAAATGAAATTAGAAAAGCAACCATGGAATTCTCTCTGCTGCTGGAGCCTTCCTTCCACTTCATCAAGCATGCTCTTCTGCTCTTTCATTTCTGTTTGCAAGTTTCTCATTTCCTCTACCCCATACTTTGTGCTTCACTGACTTTCTGTACCACTATTCTTTTGAACTCAATGAACTCTCTAAATCCTAGTCTTAGAGGCTGCATAAGTAGTTGGTGCTTCGGTTGGTGCAGAAAGCCTTCTGTACTGTTCACTGGAATCATTGAACTTATTGGGCTCCTACAACTCACTGTTATGATTGCTATGTTCTGAGGGCTGTGGATGATTGCTGGTTTGTAGTCCCCAGTGCCTCACCCTGGCCTTTTGATTCAGTCCTCAGGTTTAGAGAATTATGACTCCTATTTTCTGGAGCTTAAGACTTTTAAGCTTATGCTTAAAGCTGAAGGGGTGGGAAGGTACTTAAAAATTTTTTTTGTAATTGTCAGCCTTGGATATTTCCTGCCCTGATACAGTTAATATAACCCTTTTTTAATAGGAAACACTGTGGCTTTAAGCCCACCACCTCTCCATATGTAGTGGACATATGGAATGTTAAATCAAAAGCCAAAAATAAAGGAGATATTTTCTCAATTGAATGTAGCAGGGAAACTCCTCATTCGAAGAAAAGGCTATGCTTTTAGTTCAGCAGATGATAACCTCACTGAGAAACTTTGGATCCCTTTACATCTCATCAGAAGTAGAATTTAATCTCCTGATTTGAATCTCAGACCTCCAAAGACTCACAACTCTTCAAATTCCAGCCCCAAGCCATCGCCAAACTGAGTTAAGCTGGAAGTCACAAGGAAAGAAGAGGAGCCAGCGTCAGAGGACCTAAAGCAAAGGCCTCTAGCCCCTTTAACATATCATGAGGTCACATTAAGAGCATTCCTTATACACCTCTTTTACAGATTGTGGATTGGACAACACCATGCCTCCGTATTTTGAATTAGCAATACTTTACTTTTACCCTTTCCTCAGAATTCACAGGTTCCTGAAGGAGAAAGGAATGGCTTTTAACAGGAACACCTTCTCATTTCTCTTAAGGATAGCCATTTGTATTGGAGTTTCTCTCTGTGTCTGTCTACTCACAGGCATGAAGACCAAACCCCCACTGTCAAAGCCTCTGATAACTTCAAAAAAGTGTTTTTTCTCAAACATAAGCTAGGCTGCGCATCTGACCCCGAAGAATCTGACCAGAGAAAGGCTGCATTCCCCTGCTGAAGTTCTCCTGCCAGAAGTTGTGATGCTCCAGTTCCAGTGCTCCCCGACTGATCCAATACTTCCTGAAATGTATTGGACTCCTAATAGCTGCTCCCCTGAGACTCATTGCTGCAACCACTACTGATGCTGTTACAAGAACAACTCTTCAGTTTTGATTCAGACACTTCATTTCTTCAGAAAAGGACTAAATGACTATTACATTGGTAACTCTCATCACCCTGGACGGTGCAGGACAACTGGATGCTTTACTACAAGCACTGCTCTGGGCCCAGGGTAAACTGAAATCTTATAACAACTAATAATCAGACTGTATTGTGATTTTGAATTGTGTTGTGATTTGGAATTGTTCCTCATTTTCAAATTTTGTGTTTTTGTAAAAAGAAAAAGGGGGAGATGTAGGACAGCAGAGCTTCAGGTAGTTTAGGTTTACTGGGAACTTTCCTCTGTGTTTATTTGTAACTTCTTTCTTTGTGTTCTGTTGACTTGTAAATATTGTTTTTTCTTCTCCTTGAGTCCTTGCATAGTTTATTCAGAGCCAAGTCCTTTTGTATGGGCACAGGAAGACTGTAGCAAATGCTATGCTTTTGTAACCTGGGAGTCATTTGACTCTGCATATATTCCTCCTGGGCACCTGTTCTCTCGACCTAAGCCTCAGCTGCCCTTACTTCCTAGCACCCTGAAAAGCAGGATCTCTACGAGGGATGGGAGAGACCCAGGGCAAATGGTGAGTTGTGTATTACCTTGGCATCGAGATGGGCCTGACCAAAGTGCCTAATGCGTAACTAGAAGTTAAGAGCTTGGTCATGAACAGATGTTGTCACGATCCAAAAAGTAATAACTGGATTCAGACCCTGCTAGGGTTAGGAATGATTTATCTGGCCTGAGCACTGTAGTCTGAGTCTGTGGCAAAATGTTGCCAGGAGAGCTGCCCTAGAAGCCTCAATGTATATCTTACTGTGTCCAGACAAAACTAGTATTGAGATGTTGGTAGAGTTTTTGGACTGAGGAAAGGAGAAAAACACCTTAAGAGGTATTTTGCCTGCTGGCAGTCAGGAAGGACTTTGGAATGCCTTTAGGCAGAGTTTCCTTTGAACCTGGTGGACCCTCAGAAAGGGCTTTCTTATGTTGATTTTGCTATGAGACTGGGTGTAGCCTAGAGGGCAAGGTGGAGAGAGACAAGGAGGGGGAGAAACTAGTGAAAAGGAGGAGAATCCAGAGAGCTGGGATGGAGGAATGAGGAGCTAGAGAGGAAGAGTACTAGGGGAGAGAGAGGAGAGAGGAGAAATGGGGACCACAGAGAGACTGGAACAGGTGCGTGGAGAGAATGAAATAAACGGCAACTGATCAATCGACTGGCTTGGCCTTCCTTTCCTCCTCCGTCTGCCCCATGGCCCGGGCCTCTCCGGCTGGTCAAGCTACCCAGGACCACCTAACGTGGGGGCGGCCTATGGGGAGAGCTGCAGGGGCTCTCCCCAGGCCGCTCCCCTGCCAGATGTTTTTTACAAGGCGCTAACTAGTGTCAGAAGCCTTGGGTATTGATGCTTCCAAGAACATTTCTGCACACAATGTTTGTTGTCTTTTTCTGTTTCTTTACCTTTTCTCTACTGGGTTCCTGTTACAGGCTCCCCAGCTAGTTTTGGTGCTGTTGGAGCGTTGAAAGTCATGGGGCTGATGGGATCCACAGTCTCATTGCTCTTCCTCAACCACACTATGGATTCTACCACCAGTCACGGTGCCAGATGCCAATATTTTTTGTTTCTTTGCTTCTCCCCCGCCCCCCAGGGGCTGATAACCTACTTAATTCCTGTTGTTTTTATACTCTATACACAGGTTCTTTGAGACACTCCATAGAGTTTTATATTTTTTTCCTCTGCCAGGCTCTTCCAGAGCTAACTACTATTTCAATTTGGATCATTTCATTTCCTGACAGCGATCACCTAACTCCTTTCCCTGTCATGTTGGCCTGTTCTGGTAGTTTTTGACAACCAACCAAGAACCCACAATGGGAATAGTATCTTCAATTTATGGTATTTTGGAAACGGAAGTCCATTTGCAAAATAGTAAAACTAGACACATATAGTGCACCATTAAAAAAACTCAAAATGGATTAAAGATGACTTGAATGTAATACTTGAAACCATAAAATTGTTAGAAGAAAATATAAGGGAAAATTTTTTTGGTCTTGACAATTATTTACAGGCATGACACCAAGAACATAGATATTTAAAAATCAGAATATATAAATCAAACTAAGATGCTTCTATAAAATAACTCAAAATATAACAATCAAGTTTTATTTATTCAGTCATTCTTTCATATTTGTGAGTCAACAAATATATTGAACACATGAATTTCTTGATTAGCAAACACTGTGGGAAAGTATTAGCATACATAAATTACTTAATGTTGAATGCTTTAATCATTTTATTCTAGTTGAATTTACAAATTTTTATATACTTTAAAGTAGAAGTTATGAGGTAAACAGGCAATCCCTTGGAGAGCCTGCCTCAGCGCGGAGAAGTCCCCTCCCCGCCCCCTGCCCGCCGCGGCTCGGGGCCTCTCCTGAAGCCCCTGCCTGGCACCTGTCCGCCGCCGCCGTCGGATCCTGACCAATCTCCATCCTGCAGGTAAACAGGCAATCCCTTGGAGAGCCTGCCTCAGCGCGGAGAAGTCCCCTCCCCGCCCCCTGCCCGCCGCGGCTCGGGGCTTCTCCTGAAGCCCCTGCCTGGCACCTGTCCGCCGCCGCCGTCGGATCCTGACCAATCCCCACTCTGCTGCTTAGGGGCGTGTCCTCATCTCAGGGGGCGTGGCCTAAAAAGTGGGCGTGGCTTCTTTCCGGAGCGGCCAACGCTAACGCGGCCGCAGTTATTATTATTTTTTTTTTACCATTCCATGCCTTCTCCTTTGGCCACAATTGATAGAATTCATTCTATCTGTGTCTTAGTGGGCGTGGTCTAAAGTGGGCGTGGCCTCCTCTCAGAGCGGCCAACGCTAACGCGGCCGCAGTTATTCTTTGCTACCTCAGCTCAATCCGTACTGTGTATTCCTTTGAAAACTCACTTTTGCGAGCTCAAACATTTACGCAAAATAGCCATTAGCTTAGGCTGACACTATAAAAGCTATCAGTGAATAAGGAAAGTTTAGCACAATCGGCGCCCCTTCTTCCCACAAAAAGGAAGAGGAATAAAGAACTACAAGGTTCTAACTCTGCACTTCCGTGACAATATGAAGAAACAGCGAAAATCCCCTCCACCAAGAGAGGGAGAAGAAAAGATACTAGAAACCTCAAAAGAGTCTCCCAACATCTACGACCTCTCAGATAAACAATTCAGAGAGGAAATATGGAGGAGAGTCGACCTACTCCAAGCAACTATGGAACAGACATCCAATAAATTAAGGGAGGAGATGAATCAAGCGCTGGAACGGTCTACCAAGAAAATACAGGAAGAAATGAGAGCAGAAATGAGAGCAGAAATTTCAAACCTTCGAACCGAAGTCTCACAAATAAAGCAATCGGTAGATGAAATAAAAATCTCACTAGATGCCCTCAACAGCAGAATGACTACAGCCGAAGACAGAATCAGCGAGCTTGAGGATGAGCTGCAGAAAGCTTACAGACAGCAACAAATCATGGCCAAAGACCTCAAAATGGCTATAGAGCGAATCAGAGCCCTGGGGGATGACTTCAAGAGGAACAACATAAGAATCATTGGAGTACCAGAACCACAGGGAAGTAACCCCAATGAAAAAAACATAGTCAAAGACATCATCACTAAGAAATTCCCAGAGCTGGAGAAGGCAGGCGTCCAGATACAAGAAGTACGAAGAGTGCCAGCAAAAAGAGACCCAAATAAAAAGACTCCAAGGCATATCATAGTCAGAATGGCGGATGCTGTAGATAGAGACACAATTCTACAAGTAGCAAGGTCAAAGAGGGAAATCACATACAAAGGAGCACCCCTCAGATTTACGGCCGATCTGTCAGAAGAAACCCTCCGAGCCCGAAGACAATGGTGGGACATAGTGAAAAAACTCAACGAAATGAATGCCTCACCAAGAATACTTTATCCGGCTAAACTCTCACTCAAACTCGAAGGAACCATACACTACTTCTCGGATAAACAACAGCTCAGGTCCTTCATAGACTCAAAACCAATCTTGAAAGAAGGTCTAAAGGGGCTACTGTAAGGCAAGGAGGAGCCCCATAAGAACAACAAATCCCACAGAAAGATGGCACAAAACCACATCACAATAATCTCTCTCAATGTCAATGGCCTAAATGCACCTATCAAGAGACACAGAGTGGCTAAATGGATCCGGAAATTAAACCCAACATTCTGTTGCCTGCAAGAAACACACCTGAACAAACAGAGTAAACATAGACTCAAAGTCAAAGGATGGAAAACAATCCTCCAAGCAAACAACCCCCTTAAAAAAGCTGGAGTGGCCATCCTGGTATCCGACAACATAGATTTCAGGATGAAAAAGATCAAAAGGGACAGCGAAGGTCATTTTCTGTTTATCAAGGGATATGTACAACAGGAAGAAATCACACTCTTAAACGTATATGCTCCTAACGAACGACCGGCTAAATATTTAAAACGACTCCTAACAGACTTCAAAGAGGACATCACTAACAGCACAATTGTAGTCGGAGACTTCAATACGGCCTTATCACCTCTAGATAGATCCACAAGAACAAAACTCAACAAGGAAACACTGACCCTGAATGAAGAAATTGAAGAGAGAGGCCTAATAGACCTATACAGGGCCTTACACCCCAAAAAGAAAGAATACACATTCTTTTCCAGTGCACATGGAACATTTTCAAAAATAGACCATGTACTGGGCCCCAGAACATACCTCAATCGAATCGGAAAAATAGAAATTGTATCAACCATCTTTTCAGACCACGATGCGCTGAAGATAGAAGCTAACCACCCACAAATACGGAAAATCAAATCAAACACCTGGAAATTAAACAATTCCATGTTGAACAATGAGTGGGTCAAGAAGGAAATCAAGGAAGAAATCAAAAGATACTTAGAAACAAATGAGAATGAAGACACGAGCTACCAAAACCTATGGGACGCAGCGAAAGCCGTGTTAAGGGGAAAATTTATAGCTCTCCAAGCATTCCTCAGGAAGGAAGAAAGGACCCACATAGATAGCTTGACTTTACGACTCAAGACCCTAGAAAAGGACCAGAAAAAGGACCCCAAACCAGACCGAAGGAAAGAAATAATAAAAATTAGAGCAGAAATTAATGACATCGAAACCAAAAAAACAATCCGAAAGATCAATGAAACAAAGAGTTGGTTCTTTGAGAAAATAAATAAGATTGATAAACCGCTAGCAAGTCTCACAAAGAAAGAAAGAGAGAAAACTCTAATAAATCGAATCAGAAATGAAAAGGGGGACATCATAACAGAAACCAGTGAGATTCAAAAGATCATTAGAGACTACTTTGAAGGTCTTTACGCCACAAAAAAGGAGAAGCTAAAAGAAATGGATGGATTCCTTGATTCCTACAATCTCCCAACACTGAAGAAAGAAGACCTGGAATACCTGAATAGACCCATCAATGTTAAGGAAATTGAAACGGTAATCAAAACCCTCCCCAAAAACAAAAGCCCAGGCCCAGATGGTTTCACTGGCGAATTCTTCCAAACATTTAAAGAAGACCTATTGCCTGTTTTCCTCAAACTTTTCCAGGAAATTGAAAAAACAGGAACTATCCCAAACAGTTTCTATGAAGCACATATCTCCCTAATACCAAAAGCAAACAAAGACACCACTAAGAAAGAAAATTACAGACCAATTTCCCTGATGAACACCGATGCGAAGATCCTCAACAAAATACTAGCAAATAGGATCCAACAACTCATCAAAAAGATCATACACCACGACCAAGTGGGATTCATCCCAGGGATGCAAGGATGGTTTAACATTCGGAAATCAATCAACATAATCCAGCATATCAACAAAAGGAAAGATAAAAACCATATGATCATATCAATAGATGCAGAGAAAGCATTTGACAAGATCCAACATCCTTTCATGATGAAAACCCTCGCCAAAATGGGGTTTGGAGGAACTTTCCTCAAGATAGTCGAAGCCATCTATCACAAGCCTACGGCAAGCATTATCCTCAACGGGGAAAAACTAAGGGCCTTTCCTCTGAGATCAGGCACAAGACAAGGATGCCCACTCTCACCACTCCTCTTCAATATAGTACTGGAAGTACTTGCGATAGCTATTAGACAAGAAAAAGAGATTAAGGGCATCCAGATAGGAAGGGAAGAAATCAAACTCTCACTATTTGCAGACGACATGATACTATATCTAGAGAAGCCTAAAACCTCTACTAAGAAACTCTTAGAAACAATAGACTTATACAGTAAAGTTGCAGGCTACAAAATCAATACCCAAAAATCCATGGCCTTCATATATGCAAACAATGAGGCAGAGGAAAGGGACATGAAAAAAGCAATCCCATTCACAATCGTGCCCCAGAAAATCAGGTACCTCGGAATCAGCTTAACCAAGGAAGTAAAAGACCTTTACAAAGAAAACTACAAAACGCTACTCCATGAACTCAAAGAGGACATGAGGAAATGGAAACATATACCCTGCTCGTGGATAGGGAGAATCAATGTTGTCAAAATGGCAATACTCCCTAAAGCATTATACAGATTCAATGCGATCCCTATAAATATACCCATGACATTCTTCAAAGAAATGGATCAAGCAATCCTAAAATTCATATGGAATAACAAACGTCCAAGGATAGCTAAAACAATTCTTGGGAAAAAGATGATGGGAGGCATCACCATCCCCAACCTCAAACTTTACTACAAAGCAGTAACAATTAAAACAGCATGGTACTGGAACAAAGGCAGAGCCGTAGACCAATGGAACAGGGTGGAATATCCCTACACACAACCCCAAATGTATGACCATCTAATCTTTGATAAGGGAGCAAGAGAAGTGAAGTGGAGCAAGGAAAGCCTCTTTAACAAATGGTGCTGGCACAACTGGACAACCACATGCAAAAAAATGGGTTTAGACCTTGACCTGACACCATGCACAAAAGTCAGATCAAAATGGATTAAAGACCTCAACATTAGACCACAAACCATAAGGTACATTGAAGACAAGGTCGGCGAAACCCTCCACGATATTGAAGATAAGGGTATCTTCAAAGGTGACACGGAACTAAGCAATCTAGTAAAAACAGAGATCAACAAATGGGACTACATTAAACTAAAAAGCTTCTGCACCGCAAGAGATACAGTGACCAGAATACAAAGACTATCCACAGAATGGGAAAGGATATTTACACAATACCCATCAGATAAGGGGTTGATATCAATGGTATATAAAGCACTGGTTGAGCTCTACAAGAAGAAAACATCCAACCCCATCAAAAAATGGGGCAAAGAAATGAACAGAAACTTTACCAAGGAAGAAATACGAATGGCCAAAAGGCACATGAAAAAGTGCTCTACATCACTAATCATCAGAGAGATGCAGATCAAAACAACCATGAGATACCACCTCACACCACAGAGGCTAGCACACATCCAAAAGAACAAAAGCAACCGCTGTTGGAGAGGATGTGGGGAGAAAGGGACCCTTCTTCACTGCTGGTGGGAATGCCGACTGGTTCAGCCCTTCTGGAAAACAATTTGGACGACTCTCAAAAAATTAGATATTGAATTCCCATTTGACCCAGCAATACCACTGCTGGGAATATATCCCAGAGAATCAAAAAAGTACAATCGAAACAACATCTGCACATGTATGTTCATCGCAGCACTGTTTACAATAGCCAGAATCTGGAAAAAACCCGAATGCCCCAGAACGGATGACTGGTTGAGGAAACTTTGGTACATCTATACAATGGAATACTATGCAGCTGTTAGAAAAAAGGAGGTCAAGAATTTTGTAGTTAAATGGATGGGCATGAAAAGTTTCATGCTGAGTGAAATGAGTCAGAAAGAGAGAGACAGACATAGAAAGATTGCACTCATCTATGGTATATAGAATAACAGAGTGGGAGACTAACACCCAAGAACTGTAGAAATAAGTACCAGGAGGTTGACTCCATGGCTTCGAGGCTGGCCTCACGTTCCAGGGAAAGGTCAACTCAGAGAAGCGATCACCAACTACATTGCAGTCGAAGGCCATGTGGGGGAAGGGAGTTGCGGGCTGAATGAGGGCTAGAGACTGAGCACAGCGGCCACTCAACACCTTTATTGCAAACCACAACAGCTAATTAGAGAGAGAAAACAGAAAGGAATGCCTTGCCACAGTGGCAGGGTGGGGTGGGGGGGAGATGGGATTGGGGAGGGTGGGAGGGACACTGGGTTTACGGGTGGTGGAGAATGGGCACTGGTGAAGGGATGGGTTCCCAAACTTTGTATGAGGGAAGTATAAGCACAAAAGTGTATAAATCTGTAACTGTACCCTTACGGTGATTCTCTAATTAAAAATAAATAAATTAAAAAAAAAAAAAAGTAGAAGTTACATTTTTCCGAATTCTGATCTTCAAAAAGAGAAATAATTTAAGCCAATTATATATTTTTGTTTCTGTCCATTTTACGTCATGTAATGGACTGACTAACATATAAATTTTTTACATGATTTTTAATAAAAGTTAAATTTCAATTTATGATTATTTTGAATTCTTTCTCAAATGCTCTTAGCATTTAAAAAAAGTAAAGAGATAAAACTTATCTGTTTATCTCTTTACTTTTTTCTAGTGCATTTTAGACAATGCACTAGAAAGTTATTGTTGTCAGTGATACTTTATGTTTATTACAAAAAATGAGTATAGAAACATAATTTGTTCACTTGTAACATTCAGTTTGAACTTATTACCTAGAAAGATGTTTTCCTTAATCTTCAAAAGCAGTCACTACAGCACCAGCACCTGTTGACCATCAAGTGATATAATTTTCTTAGAATACCATAAAGAACATATGATAATAGAAAATAAATACAAACAGTACTAGTGATCATATCTATAGTGAGATTTTTAAAAGGGCCAGATTTAAATATTAGTTGTGATACAATATAAACATAGCAGAGCCTGGAAAGCTACCCCTGGCGTACTTGATATGCCAAAAACATAACAATGACGGTCCTCATTCTCCTGACCCTGAAAGAGCCCCCAATTCACCAGTGGCCTACACTAGCATGTGACAGGGACAAATGGAGACTTACTGGTCCCGCTTGAGCAAATCAATCAACAACAGGATGACAGTGATACAGTGATACAATATAAACAAATTGAGATTTAAACAGTATATTCCAAGATGAAGAAATTAGCTAAATACTTTTTTTTATTTTGGGGGCACACCTGGCAATACTAATGAATTACTCCTGGCTCTGCACTCAGGAATCTCTCCTGGAAGTGCGTGGGAGATCATGTGAGATGCTGAGGATCCACCCCAGGCTGGCTACGTGCAAGGCAAGTGTCCTACCCACTGCACTATCTCTCTGGCCCCAGAAATTAGTCAGACATTCTTAAGAGAGCAAATTACATAGAGTTAGTTCTCATAACCTTGGAAATAAAATATCCTCAATGTCACAAATAATTAAAAGAAGAATATAAACTAGGAGTAATATTAACAGTTAAGCACAATATATCATAATGATAGGATAATAGATTTTGTAATCCTGGCAAGCAATACTTTAGAAATAAATCTTTTTAGGAAAAGATAGAGTTGCCGGGGGTATGAGCTGCCAACAGGTATGAGCTGCCAACAGGTCAACCTGTACCTGCGGGGCGAGTGCATCAGTACCCTGATGGTGCCTTCAGACTTCCTGTCACTGTCACTGTCATCCAGTTGCTCATCGATTTGTTTGAGCGGATACCAGTAATGTCTCTCATTGTGAGACTTATTGTTACTCTTTATGGCATATCCAATATGCCACAGATAGCTTACCAGGCTCTGCCGACAGGCTTCCTGATACCCCAAAATTGCCACTGTGCCTTTGGCCAGCGCCCAGCAACCCTGGACCAAGTTTACCAAGAAATTAAATGACCAAAATCCAATGGATGAGAGCCACATCCACAAACCACCTCCAGCTCAGCTATACAAGCTCATTGATTAGCCTTTTTTCAGAAACCCATAGATAAATCTCGAAAGAGATCAAAAGCCACACTTTACTCAGACCCGCTCATGGCTGAACAGACTGGGGTAAATCAGAGGGGGGTGCGTTGGTCTGGTGGCCCGCTCAAGCAGAGCCCCCAGCAGCCACTTGCCTCCATTATCCAAAATCGCTGCCATACCCCCAGCCTGACTCCACTGTCTCAGGACAGACCTCACTCACCAAGATATAATCTGCTGAAAATTCTGATATGCTGGTTTTGTGACTGAAATCTTCAGGCTTTCTCAGAGTTGGGGTGGGCTACGTCTCCCCATTTCCCAATACACATGGAAGCACTGGCAGTCACCCCCCATGAACCAACTCCAGTGCCACCCTATAAACTCTACTACTGGCCTTGCTTCACAGGCCCTAAATACATCTCAAAAGAGATCAAAAGCCCCAGTTAAGCTCGGACCTGTGCATGGCTGAACAGACTGGAGTGAATTTGGATGGGGGCAGGTTGGCCTGTGCCCACCCAAGCAGAGGCCCCTGCAGACACTTGCTTCCACAGTCCAAAATTACCACCATACCCCACCATACGGTGCCTGACTCCATTGTCTCAGTACAGACCTCACCAAGATATAATCTGCTAAAAATTTTGTAATGTGGATATTAGCACAGCAACAGCCCTGGCCCAGAGACACAGCAGCAAGTCTTGGAAGACACCACAGCACCAGAGATCTCTCCAGGCCCCATGCCGAGCCAATTTCACTGGGGCATCCCAGATGGAGCAGGTGCAGTCTCCCTGCCTACTCCAGGTGGAGTCCTGGTGACCAACAGTTTCCACAAGCCAGGCCCAGGTATGAGGGTTTTAGGACTGAATCTCCAGGCCACATGGTGGCAGAGGACCTTGGCTGTCCCTCCCCAGGTCCCCGCCTACCCTACAGACTGGCTGTCACACCCACAAATTGTCTCCGGGTGCCATCTTAGTGCACCAACAGCCCTGGCCTATAGACTCCCAGTTGAATCCCAAACTGAATTAGTGCCATACAAAGATGTCTCTGGAACCCAACCATTTGCAATCTAGAAATTTATATTTACAATTGCGGCCATGTAAGCTTTCATGATATTCAAAATGACCAATGGAAAATAAATTATCTAGCATCTGCCCCTGGCAGGTTGGCTTGAATGGTAGTGGGAAAATTAGAGCAAAACATAATACCCAAAATTAGAGAGAGAGTATTGGGAAATTTGTCTGCCTTAGAGTCAGGGTGAGGACTGGGATGTTGGCGGTGGGGGGGGGATATACTAGGAACATTGGTGGAAAATTGGTGCACATTGGTGGAAAATGTGCACTGGTGGAGGGATAGGTGTTTCATCATAACATGGTTGAATCTCAAGCATGAAAGCTTTGTAACTCTATCTCACGGTGATACAATAAAATATGAAAAAAAAGCAATGTGGAGTTCATGACTAATTCAATCAGTTTAATCAATGCTGAACAAATGGGATTTTATTAAAAGAATAAAAAGATAGAATTGCAAGAAAAATTGAAGAGATACATAGATATACAGTATATAGATGCAGAAGAGGGATTCCTAAAAAAAAGCAAAAACCCATGTCAGTGGTATAAAGCTAAAAACGGTTTTGTTCATATAAACAATACAGTTTTCATCTATAAGGTGCCCCACAAGATGAATAGAACCTCAGATTTAAATCATTTTGCATTATGATAACCCTAATGTGCAGGCCAACTATCAATTAAGCAACAACTCAGAATTGCCAAAAATATTTACTTTAGGGACCTAGAACAGGCAGGGCACTTGCCTCACATGCAGCTGCCCTGGGATCAATCTCTGGCGCTTCACATGGTTCCCTGAGCCCCACTAGGAGTGTCCTTCAGTGGAGAGCCAGAAATAAGCCCTGACTAGTGCTACACATGTGCTGCTCTCCCCAAAAAAGTATCTATTTTAGGTTTTATGAAATTACTCAACTCTTAGGATTTTAGAGAATGAATTTTATCAACTGTAGCCAGGTAAAAATGCAACAGAAAATAAATAAGTGTAAGAACGTATGTCAAAATAGAGCAAACATTTATGAAATATGGTGATGGGAAGATACAATGGTGATGGAATTGGTATTTGAATATTAAATGTAATGAATTATTGTGAACAACTTTATAAAAATAAAATTAGATTAAAATAGAGCAAACGTCTTAAATCAATACTCTTAGTTTTATCTATAATGATTTTTTTCTCATAGTACTAAGTTTTCCTATTGGGGTACATCTCCCTTGAACATTGTCTACTTCCACAGTGATGACAACACACAAACACCAGATAACTTCTCCTGGAACTTTGATAACTATCATGGGTTCGGGGCAGAAATCAACAACATGTTCTAACCATTAATGCTTTCCATTTGCTTCTCTTGTTTGTTCCTCAATGTAAAACTTCTTAATGAACTAATTTGTGTATATGGCACAAATATATGGCACAAATAAATATACCTTTATCAGACTCGGGTATTAGTGCTATGCTGAATGCAGGAAGAAAACAGAGTCCCTTCTCCTTATAAGCATTCCCTATGGAAGTTATATTTCATAGGCACCTAATTAAAGCTTCTGATAGGTGTGTGGGGTTTGAGAAAAATCCAGATTAAACCTAATGCATTAGCAAGTCTACAGGAAATGAGCCATTTTACTTTTTTAGATTCTGGCCAGTTCTTATTTCTTCCTTCTTGCTTTATTTTTATTCTGTAGCACATCTTTCACATACAGTTCTAGAAGTAACAAAATCAGCTTGTAATTGATTCATGGATCTAAACATAGAGGTTCTGAACACTTAATTAACACACCACCACAGGCTCACATGCACCAGATCAAGATAAACTGAAACTTTGCCTATGGAGCATCTAAATTAAAAGCATGAACAGCCACCTTCATTCTTTTCTTGGCAGAACAGTGTGTTCGACCACAGCACCATTAACCTTATAATTGTCACCTTCCATCTTGTGGAAGTTTCTCTTTGAGAAATCTATCACATGAATTTTTACTTTTTCCACTCTGGAAAAGCCCATGTTCTTACTTGAACACCTCTCTGTGTCTCCTTACTCTCATATTTCTTTAAGTAAAATTTTAAAAATAAATCATTTATTATGCATAAATTTTAAGAGAAGAATATCAGAAATAAAGTACTTGTGGGGAAAAGCCAGCGTAATAGCACAGTGGGTAGGATGTTTGCCTTGCATGTGTCTGACCCAGGTTTGATCGCAGGCATCCCATATGGTCTCCCCAGCACCAGCAGGAGTAATTCCTGAGTGCAGAAAGAGGAGGAACCCCTGACTATGGCTGGTTTTGACCCAAAAAGAAAAAAAAAAAAACCCTTGTTGGAGAAGGAGGCATACAGAAACGGCAGGAATGATTTTTTTTTTTAATTGAATCACCATGAGAACAGTTACAAAGCTTTCAGGTTTAAGTCTCAGTTATTACAATGATCAAACACCCATCCCTTCACTAGTGTACATGTTCCACAACCAAGACCCCCAGTATACCTCCCCATCACATCCCCCTACCCTGCCTGTGTGGCAGATGATTTTCACTTTACTCTCTTTTTACTTTGACCACATTCAATTTTTCGACAGAAGACCCACTATTATTATTTGGAATTTTCCTCCAACAATCAGACCTGCTGAAAAGGCATCATTAGATAATTTGTTTTATATTGCTGATAATGAAGAGCATATGATTTTGGATTTCTGGTATTTTAGTAATTAAGTCCAGAGGGATTTCTGCCACTGGGTACTGAGACTGGTTTGTGTGCCTCTGGGATCATGGCTGTTCAGGAACAGAGGAGCCATCCGTGGGCGCCCGCTCAGGGTCTTGTTCGGGCAGGAATTTGGGCCCATTCCGTACTCCTATCCCGAGAAGGCAGGAATGAAATATTAAGCTATACTCATTTGGACACCCAAGTGTCTGTAAGTGATAGCTGAGATAAGTTTAGACTGGAGTGTGGTGTGGATAAGCAGTGACATCCTATTCACAAAGTACAAAGAATGAAATCTTCTGTTTCTTGCATCCTGATATGAAACGAAACATACTCCATAGATCTAGCAGGGAGGTTAAAAGCCAGAGAGTTAAGTACTCTATAAAAGGAAGCATAAGAAAATATATAATAATTCTTTAAAAGAGATTAAGGGTCATGGAGAAAATAATGGAATTTGAAGTCGGTTCGGAATGAGTTTAAGTCCTAGTTCTGTCATATTTTTCTGCTGAGAATCTTCTCCTTTATTACACTAGTGAACAGATCTTCCCACCTTCAACAGAGAAGAGGCCAGGCAGTCTGGTGAGCAACACGGCCGGAGAAATGCTCCGGACCCGAATCTGGGCCAACAACACCAGGGATCCAGACGGAGGAGGTACAGCTGGCACCCCTTCTCCGGATGGAACCCTGGCGACACTGAACAGCAACTAACACGGCTCCGGGTTGCGGGACTGGAACACATCCGAGCTGCGCGGCCGCTAACGCGGCCGTGCGACCTTTTCTAAAAACTGAAAACATACAATCTTTTAATGACAAACCAATTATCAAATGCTTCCTTAGTAGGGCTGTCTTCCTTGGGGGGAAACTCCAACAACAATAGTGAGTTTTGTTTTGCAATATGGAATGTAATCAAGGTAGAGAGAAAATGAAGTGAAATTCATCAGTTATACAGTTGGGGGGGGCTGTGGCGGGGGGTATACTGGGGATTTTGGTGGTGGAATATGGGCACTGGTGAAGGGATGGTGTTTGAATATTGTATAACTGAGACATAAACCTGAAAACTTTGTAACTTTCCACATGGTGATATAATAAAAATTAAAAAAAAATATTACACTAGTGAACAGGGTTGGGCATTTCAAAAGAAATTTTGTGCCCCTTTTCAGTCAAAACATCATTCTAAAGAGGAAGGTGGAAACTTTCCCTAAATTTATGGTCTAGTTTCTATAATCCTATCAGCATACTGAAAATTAAAAGAATAAAGAATAATATTCAATTAGAGAAATCTCTCAAGATACCACAATACATACATTTTCATGGGTATTAAAAAATTGGTTGGGCTTTCATAGGAGAGAATAGACAAGAAAGGAAAGTGAAGGTGAAGGGATTTGCATATTGATGAAAGGCAGCAGTGAGGAGGGAAGAACATTGAGGTCATGGCAAGACATAAAGCAAATTCTAGACAATCATCTAGACAACTATCAATAATTTACAAGTAATTATCTAGATTTGGTGTCAGCCTCCAGAGCCTTTTTAATGCCAAGAATATGCATATATTCATCTGTTTTGTTCTTTTTTTTCTATGGTGAAACCACACCTGCTATACTCAGAATCCCTCTTTTGTTAGTTAATGATAGTGCTTTAGATTGTAATGACTGAAGTAAAAAGGTAATGAATTGGCTCACACTGTGAGGAAGTCCAAGAGTGGCTTCAAGTATGGCTGCTTCTTTGGAATCAAATTTTGTGTCAAATTATGTATTCCTCTTTGCCCCACTGAGGTCCTATTTATGGATAGGTAATGCACTTTTCATTAAACGTACTTGATTATACTTATACCAAATATAATCCACCCTGGTTATTTTAAACTTATGGTAACTTTGTAAATTGAGTCATGTAAAAGTTCTAAAAGAATTTTAAAAAATGTTTTAGAAGGTGCTGGAGAGATAGTACAAGATTTAGGTGGCAATTAGTGCCTGTAAGTGAAGCCCTCATGAACACAACTAATTGATATCTTAAAGAGACCACAGAGGTATTTCTCAATTGCTTTCTTCTATCTGAGTGACCAGGATAACAAAATGTCATGTGTTTAAACCCAGAAGCTGGCCAAACCAAAACTCTACCATGGAGGAACCATAATCTAGCACATGTAGTTTGAGATGTGTTAAGAAAACACATTATGTCTATGAACCGCCCAGTTTATGTCATTAGTTATTAAAGTCAGAGGGCTTAAGACACTGAATAGTATTTATATTATAATTTATATTTTTATAAAAGTTATTCTTAAGATCTTTTTCTATTCTTGGATCTGAAGATAGTATAGCAGGTAGGGAGTTTGCCTTACACGAGCTGACATGGTTTTAATTCCTGGAATCCCATATCCAGGAATGCTCCCTGAGAGAAGAAGTAGGGGTAAACCTCGAAAAGAGATGAGTGAAGCCCGCAAACAAAGCAAAACAAGTATTTTTCTATTGTAAAAATCTAATTTCTTTACAAAAAATCCCTTTTCAAAAAGCAAAAGAACTTTAATTTTATATAAAATACTGCTTCTTAAGAAAAATATATGGGATTGATTTCAAATATTAGCTATAAAGCTTTTTAAGTGATAACATAATAAAATGTAATGCAGGAGGTTATAATAATTCCAAACTTGTAACCCGATAATGTTATTTTAGAAGCACTAAGGAAAAAACGTTTGTTAAAAAAGATAAAGTCACAATACAGTCTTCCTAGGAGATTTTAATACATATGTAATCTGTCTCCTTGATATATCCATAATCCCAAAATTTTTAATGATAAAAGTAATGTATGTGATCTCAAATTATATAGAACCTCTTGCTGAATAATCAGGGTATACACATTTCTTCCCAAATGTATATGAAAGATTTAAGGAAATTATAATAAATTGCTATCAATAAACTAATGCTCACTGTGTTTGATAAGATTAGTTAGGTCACTTGTCACCTGTCATCCTAGTGATATTTGATTTGCTCGAGTGGGGGCTAGTAACGTCTCCGTTCGTCCCTGTTGCATGCTACTGTAGCCTAATAGTATCTTCTCACTCCAGGAACACGAAGAGTCTCAAACTGTTCATTAAGGGTTTGACAGAACAACTTGTTGATGAAGAAGTCTGACCATCTCGTAGGTGGGTGGTCACGAGGTATTTTGACATCCTATGGAATTCAGTCGGTAACAGCTCTAGTCCAGCGGTAGTCTCAAAATTGCATTATATGTCTGGCTTGTCTGATTTTTGATGTCTCGGCAAACGAGACAGTGTCCCTGATTCTTGATCATCAATGGAGGTTGGAACTCCAGATTCCTTCTTTCACTTGAATGAAATGTGATACTCCAAGCATAGCTCTTTTGATTCCTCTTTGGGATACCCTAATAACGTTCTTATTCTGTTTTCATAGGGTCCAGGTCTCTGAAGCGTATATTAGTGCAGGAAGAATGGTGGAGTTGAAAAGATGTGCTCAGAGCCAGAGGTGCTTCATCCTCTTAACAACTTCTTCAATGCTCTTGAAGACATTCCATGCTGCTCCCTTCCTCCTGTGCAGTTCTGGCGCCAAGTCGTTCCTCATGTTGAGTTCTTTACCCAGGTACACATAGCTGCTGCATTTGGAGATGTTCGTTCCCTTGAGAGCAAATGGACCATTAGGGACTAGTTCGTTTTTCATGAACATTGTCTTGGTGAGATTCAGCTGCAGTCCAACTTTTCCACACTCACAGTCGAAGTCAGCCAGCATTTGTGTTGCTTGGCTAATATTTGGTATTATTAGAACGATGTCATCAGTGAAGCAGAGGTGGTGTGGTTGCTGACCATCTATCTTCATTTTGATTCCTTCTCATTCCAGTCATTGCATGATGTTCTTGAGGCTGGCACTGAAGAGTTTCAGTGAAATGGTATCATCCTGCTGAACTTCTCTCTTTATGTCAATGATCACTTCCTTGTAGAATGGTGAGATCCTGGTGGTGAATCCATAATACAGCTTGTGGAGGATCCTGATGTACTGTGTTTGAACATCCTGTTTGGCTAGGGCTTCGATGACTGCTTCAGTCTCAACAGAATCAAAGATCTTTAAATTCATGAATGTTAGATATAGCAGCATCTTGAACTCTCAAGAAATTTCAATGAGCTTGGTCACTGTGTGGATATGGGAGATTGTGCTGAATCCTTTTCGACACCCAGCTTGCTCGCATGGTTTTCCTTCGTCTAGTGTTCTGCCTATTCTATTCAGGATGACACAAGTGAACAACTTGTAGATGACAGACAGCAGGTAGATTGGGTGATAGTTACCAATGTTGTGGATGTCTCCCTTCTTGTACAACAGAACGCTCTTGCTGGTTTTCCATTGGGACGGAACCTTGCATTCAGACAGGTAGTGAGTGAAGAGCTGAGCCAGTGTCTTGATGAGTACTGGCGGCAGATTCTTCAGTTGTTTGTGTCTGACCTTGTCTGGACCGGGTGCTGTATGCATCTTTACAGATGAAATGGTGTGTTGGATTTCAGAAGGGAGAACGTTGGGAATGACATATCCATTCTGCAGAATTTGGTATGTGGGTAGGTGGATGTGGCTATCGATGAGATCTGAGTAGAAGTCATGAATAATCCTCTCCATTGCCCTTCTGGAAGGTGTGATAGATCCATCAGGATGTCAGAGGTCAGTCATCTGGTCTTGTAGTTGGTGAAGGACAGGCGAGCCTGATACATACTAGTGTTCATATACAAACTTTTTTAGACTAGAAAAGAAGGCAACACTTTCCAACATATTTTATACATTTTTTATTTTTATTTTTTGAGCCACACCTGGTCCTGCTCAGGGCTCTGTGCTCAAGAATCACTCCTGGCATGTTTGGACGATCATATCAGTACCAGAGATTAAACTGGAGTTCTCCCCATTCAAGAGAAGTGCTTTACCCCTCCAACATCATTTTTTATGTCACTATTATAACCTTCATTCCAAAAGGTTAAAATAATAAGGCAAGGATGAAAATTCCAGCCCTATCTTAACTATCACCAAATTTTAAAAACTATCAGGAAATCATATCATATTATTATTATATAATGTAAATAATAAAAAATTTCATGAGATGTTATTAGTTTTCCTTTTTATTTATATCGTTAAGGAGTCCCAAAGCAGTGCTTTGGGCCTATTTCTGTTCTCTGTGCAGAGGAGAAGAAAGTTTCAGAGCTCTGGCCTCTAAGCAGCAGGATTCTCAGATCTCACCCAGTACCACAATTATTTTAGAGTCACAAATAAATTTTTATTATTAATATTATCATATCAGGCTGGAGCGATAGCACAGTGGGGAGGGTGTTTGCCTTGCACGCGGTCAACCCGTGTTTGATTCCTCCGCCATTCTTGGATTGCCCGGCAAGCTACCGAGAGTATCCCGCCCGCACGGCAGAGCCTGGAAAGCTACCCACGACGTATTCGATATGCCAAAAAAAGTAACAAGTCTCACAATGGAGACGTTACTGGTGCCCGCTTGAGCAGACCGATGAACAACGGGATGACAGTGACAGTGATACAGTGATTATCATATTATGTTTTACACTCTCTTTTTCATTTTCCTGCTATTTATTTATACAATGCATTTCCTTACTCAGTTCTTTTCCTACTGATTTAAAAGTTAATTATCTTGATTTTTATTTTAGCTATTTGTGAGATGTGTATACATATATAGATACATTTTTATCTTTATCTCCTATGTATGTGCATATATAAACCACCAATACCAGATTTGAAATTCCCTGTATTTTGGTCCAGAGCTATATTATAGTGAGTAGAGAGTTTGTCTTGCATCCCCTGACCCAGGTTTGATCCCTGGCAATCCATATGGTCCCTTGAGCCCCACCAAGAGTGATTCCTGAGCACAGAGCCATGAGTAAGCCCTGCAGCCCTAAGCACTGCTGGGGGTGGTCCAAAAATAAACAAAAAGGAAATTTCCTGTGTGAAGAAAAATTAAGTAACTACAAAAGCATCCATTTTATAGCTGTTGCAATTATCTAGATTTAATGTTTGTATGACTATTAACTGATTACTTTGTATATTATATGATATTTTTTACCAGAAATTGCCTTGGTATTTGCAAATACATAATTTAATAAGTCAATTGCATAACTTTAATTCCCATAGTTCTTCTGCTCTTTATTTTTCTTTCTTTTTCTCTTTCCCTCCCTTCCTTCCTTCCTCCTTCCTTCCCTCCCTCCCTCCCTCCCTCCCTCCCTCCCTCCCTCCTTCCTTCCTTCCTTCCTTCCTTCCTTCCTTCCTTCCTTCCTTCCTTCCTTCCTTCCTTCCTTCCTTCCTTCCTTCCTTCCTTCCTTCCTTCCTTCCTTCCTTCCTTTCTCTCTCTCTCTCTCTTTCTTTCTTTCTTTCTTTCTTTCTTTCTTTCTTTCTTTCTTTCTTTCTTTCTTTCTTTCTTTCTTTCTTTCTTTCTTTCTTTCTTTTTTTCTTTCTTTTGTGTGTGTGGATTCACATTTGGCTAGGTCTTATGTCTAGCTCTATATTCGGAGTCACTCCTGGTAGTACTCAAGGTACCGTAATTGTGCCAGGATGGAACCCGAGTGAACTGCTTGCAAGACTAGTGCTCAAAGCCCTGCAATTCACTTCAATTTTATCCTTATTCTTTTCTTGAGATCTTGGTTATGTCCTTTTATAGTGACAAAATTGTATCCCCTTTTGATTTCTATTAAAATATTTCTTTGAATTTGGATATTGTCTAATAGTTTTGATCAGGCATTGTGGTAAGTTGCACAAACAACCTTCTCTAGTTTAATTCTCGATATCCCATGTCTTTCTCTACACCCAGTGCCAGAGCACTCCACAAACAGCCTTTGTGGGCACACAGATTGTGCAAAAGATTGTCTAGTTATCTGCTCCAGGAAAAACAATACTGCTTGTCTGGTCTTGCTTTTCTCAGAAGCTCTGGGAATTTGGTGAATGAAGTGTTCTCAAGTATGTCCCTGCCACTGATAATGATTCTGAGAAAATGTCATTTGACTGTGTTTCATTTTCGTGAGGACATTTTGAAGTGAGTGCCAGCTGCCAGTGAGGGCTGAGTGAGGAGGCAGTAAAGGAGGGTTCAGTCATGGAAATATTGCAAACAATGACAAAACTTTACTTTTTGTTATCATATATGCTAGCATGAATAAGCAATGACAGGATGAAAATGAAATTCTCCTCTCTGCTGGGTCTAGCCATTTCCCTGCCATTAGTGATAGTTGGCAGGAACTGTAGCAATGCAGTCACACAGATGTGGAAACAGGCTAGAGAAGGTGCCACAGCTCATGAAGGAAAGAAATGAGATTTGTATGAGCACAATCTTCATGTTCCAAAAGCAGAATATTCTGGTTTGGATTATTCATAAAGTTTTCTGCAAATGAAATGGGAACTTCTCTTAGATAAAGGACATTATTTATTGTCAAGTGTCAAAATTTTAGTCATATGTGATGGGTTGTTTTATAGTGGTCACAAGTAACAGAAAATTAGTATATAAATACATATACATATCTTTATCTACCTTATCCACTGTAGCATTGCTCTGGCACTCAAAATAGTAAATTTCTATTGATTTTCACACACAAACTCCACAAGGAAAAGAATATAAATTATAATAATCAAAACTGTCATAGTTACTCATTAACAATATTTAGGGTTACTGTTTTAGGTTTCTTTTATTGTACTTCAATCAAATAGTATGAAAAAATATTCTAAAGTAGAAAGTGCAGGATCTTTCTGTTCCTAGAGATGTAAGTTTAGTTTCTCCCCTTACACCCAAACATAGGCATATAACTACATTATTCATCTCTAAATTGAATGAAAACAGGACTTAGATTTCATAACAGTTACAAAATTAACATATGACTAGAATATATTTGAAATCTTTCACTGTATATCCAACCTAACACCACCTTCCCACCACACTCCCTTTTGTACCACTTTCAGTAACTATTATCCTGAACAAAAAGCAATCCAATACCAAGTCACAGTACCCCAAGTGTGATGTTAATATTCCCTAAAATTATGTACTCCCTATATGTACTTAAAAACATAATGTGGTTTTATAAAAGTATATGAATAATCATACGACTTGCAAATATTTTTCAACAGCTTTTAACTAGCAAATTTGTCCAGTCCTTTTATTTCTTATGCGGGGGAGAACAACAAAGCTTCAGAGCTTCACTGGTCTCTGTGTATATGCAGAAGGTCTTTACACCTCTGTATTAGGTGTAAATTGTACACCTAGTGGTTACAATTAAGGATTAATGGTTACAATTAAGGAGGATGAGTACTTTCTGTGGGTAATAAAATGTGGTTGTTTCTAGACTTCTATTTATTTTTATTTCCCCTGGCATCTCTGACTTACTTGAAGTTTAGATTTTATTGTACAATAATGGAGAATCCATTTGAAATTAATTCCATTGCATGATGAATTTCCAGGGATCAAGAGAGGCCTCAATTAGACTAGTAAGACCTGGGGTGGGATATCAGCAGATGTCAGGTGATATAATGACTATTAGAACAGGAAAATGGGACATAATTGGAATACATAGAATTGGAAGGACTTAGGGATTGTTTGGATCATGTGGGGGAGGGGTGGTGGTGGTTGACAGCAGATAAAGAAATAAGTAAAACTTGTGAAAGAGATAACTGAAGAGAAGGAATTTGGGAGGAAAATAGTTTAGTTTTAAAGGAATTTAAGGTCTCAGTGGTTTTGATTTTGCAAGTAAATGTGGCAAGTTAATAATTAGACCTGGAGACAAAAGGGAAAAGATTTGGGTAGAATTGTGGCTTAGGAGTATATCTTTATAGTGACAGTCACAGGAATAGATAAACTCTCCCAGGATCATTCTACCAAAAGGGTCCTTATAGTCTGGGGCACATAAAGAATTGTGTGAAAAGCTTTCTTTAAAAGTTCATGTGTACTGTGATTCTTGGTGGTGGAATATGTGCACTGGTGAAGGGATGAGTGTTCGAGCATTGTATTACTGAGACTGAAGCCTCAAAGCTTTGTAACTTTCCACATGGTGATTCAATTAAAAAATTTTTTTTAAAGTTCATGTCAAGAGATTTTGAATTGTTTATTCAAATTTTAAATTTGAATTCTGATTTTTGAATTCTGATTCATTTGGGCTGTGGGAGAAAAAAAAAACATTTGTGATGCTCAATTTTACCCATGATTTCAACTGCATAGAATAAAAGCAAGTACTGAAGGACAAAAAAGGGATTGGCAGAAGGAACTCAAAGTTACAAGGTTAAGAGGAAAAGGTATTCAAAAATATTTGGAGAATTTCTAAGAAGTATCATTACAGAAACTGAGGAGAGAGGTCAGTCAGAAAATGTATCTTAATGGCATTTTTACAAAAAACAATTTTGGGTGGCGGTAAGAACATAATATGGATTGTGAATGTGTATATGTATGTCATGTCACTGGATGAACTCTTATGCATGTGTCAGCATATGTCGAATATTTGTATGTCTGCAAATCTGAGGCTAAGAGTTTGCAGAGTTATAGATTATTAACATAATTATCTTTGGCTTAGACTTTCCCTGGAGAAAATATTAGAGTCCTTCTATCCAATTCATAAAGAAAGGTAACAAATATGGGAATAGAAAAGACAGGGAATCCTGTGTAGATGTACTAAGAAAAAAAGATAAACTCATGGAGAATATAAAGTAGTCATATATGAGGCATCTTTCACATGAAGTGAGAAAAATGAGAAAAGTAAGCGAAGGACACACACAGGTCAGAGGGGAGGCATGAAGCATGGGGTCAACTAAGAGCTGGAATGAAGAAAATAGTTTGGGCATTAATGAATGATCTCATAATCTATATCACGGAATGGTTGGAAAATCCCACTAAAAATCATTCTCAGTATGTCAGAGAAAAATGGGACACTGCACCTGAATACTGTCTTTCTCTGTTTGAAACAGATGCTCACTGGGAGGGCCCAAATGGTGGTTCTAGCTGTTATGTGCTCTCAGAATAGAACGGCTTGGTGAGCTCTAGGCCCCCATGCTACAAATTCCAAATAGGCCACAGTCATTAAGTTCCTTATGGTTAGTATGAAGAGATATTGTTAACAGTATACCCTGGAGATGAGGTAATTTGTCTATTTCTAATCTAGGAATAAATTATTCCCTTTGTCATTTTGCTTAATCAAAATGCAGCACTATGCAGATTACCTATAAGCATATCATTATGAAAGTATTTCAGGATATATGAATGCATCAGGATTAAATATATATTTTACTAATTAATGAAAATTTCTAAGGCGAAAACAGCTAATTTTTATTTATTAATGAGATTTTTAAGTTTTTGAAATAATGGCTAGAATTCATGTAGATGATGCCAAGATTTTTATTTCAAGTAGAATATATTTCTATTCTAATAAGATTCGCATTATGACATTTTAACTAAAGAAAAGCACAGTTTTAGAAAAACTTCAGAAAGAGGAATACACTACAGAATGAGAGAAAAATGTGTAAAAATGTTTTAAATAAGAGTCCTTAATTGAAAACACATAAAAGGTTAGAGTAGAGAAAAACAACAGAATAAAAAAAGAAACTGGTTTATTTAAACCAGTGAATTTAAAATTATTTTTAGGGCATAGCTCAATGAAATGTGTGAAAGATTATTATAAAGTCTTGTAATCTTCAGTTTAATTAAAAATTAAATTTGGATCAAATGGGAGCTATTAACTAATATTAAAAATATAAAGGATTAGGACCCTCTGCGCCTAAAGACTTTGATTCCAGAGACCTAACACATTCGGGCATCCAGCGCAGCTTCTAATAGCAATGCACTGGGACTGCAAACTGGGCTACAACTTCGTATTGCCCGGGGGTGGATCTTCCCTCCCTATCCTGTCCTCCTGCATGGAAAATGGCGGCGGCAGCAGCATCCATATGGCAGGAGCCATCTTTTAAGACTCCTAACCCAGTGGTAGATGATTTTTACACTTGGGGCTCCTAGGGAATCATGGGAACCGGCACGCCCTCGGCCCAGATAAATTTGGAGCTGCTGAGAGTGAAATGGACCCTCTGCGCCTAAAGACTTTGATTCCAGAGACTTCTTACAGCAATGCACTGGGACTGTGAGCTGGGCTATGCAATTTCTGGCAGAATTTTCCCTGGACTTTATACAGAAATCCAAAACCGCGCATATGCAGGAGCGTCCGTGCAACTTAACATCTATAATTGTCAGCAATGTGAAATGGTTCCTTTTTAACAGGTCTGACTTGGGGTGGAATCTCCAAATAATAAGTGAGTTTTTGTTGAAATATTGAAGGTTATTAAAGTAGCAGCCACCTCGCTGGACTGTGAACTAAGCAACAGCCCCACACCAGCCGAGAAGAGGAAATATCCCTCTTTCCCGGTTGTTTCCCATTTTCAGGGAGAAACTCGGAGTGGCATCCACCATACTATGAGGCGTGGGAAGGGGGATGAGGGAGAAAAAAAACGGAAAAGGAAAAAGGAAAAAAAAAAGAGTTATGTACTTGGATCAGTGGGGCTACATATCTCTTCATTCCCAGCAATGGAAAACTAATTATCAAATGCTTCCTTGGTAGTAGGGCTGTCTTTCTTGGGGAGAAACTCCAACAACAATAGTGAGTTTTGTGTTAAAATATGGAACGTAATCAGGGTAAAGAGAAAGTGAAGTGAAATTCATCAGTTATACAGTTGGGGGCGGGGGGGTATACTGGGGTTTTTGGTGGTAGAATATGGGCACTGGTGAAGGGATGGGTGTTTGAATATTGTATAACTGAGATATAAACCTGAGAACTTTGTAACTTTCCACATGGTGATTCAATAAAAATTAAAAAAAATATATATATATACATACATATATATATATATATATATATATATAAAGGATTAGGGACCAGGGCAACAGTACAGTGGGTAGGGCATTTGCCTTGCATGCAGCTAACCCAGGTTTGATCTCAACATACTCTATGGTTCCCTGACTTGACCAGGGCTTTTCCCTGAGCAAGGTGTAAACCCTAAGCATTGCCGATGTGGGCCCAAAACCAAACAAATGGAAATGCGAAGGATAATTTCTTAAAGAAATTCTTTATTCCACAGCACTGAAATTCCTGTAGGAGCACATTTAATTCTATGAGAAAGTAACATAGAAACCAATTAAACTCAACAAAGACTCAGCTAGTGACTTGCTAAGGCTCAGCTTAGTAAATCCTCAAACCTTGTGGTAACATATAACAGTTTTCAAAAATTTTCTTGTGGTAACATAACAGTTTTCAAAAATTTTCTTTTACTAAATTATTTTTGAGAATTCCTTTAGCCATTTGGTTGTAACAAGCAATGTAAAAAAATTATTAGTGCCTGCTAAAAGGCAAGCTTGAAGGATGGTTGCGAAAACTGGGACAATGGTGAGAGGAAGGTCACATGGGTGGTGGGGTTAGTGTTAGAACATGGAAAGCCCAGAACAACTGTGTTAGGAATAACCGCATAACAACAGTGTTTAAATAAAGTTAAAAAAAACCAGAACTATAATTTGATTTTCCTTGCTAGGATACAGTAACAAATACTGATTTACAGGAAAAAGGCCTAGCATGGAATTTGAGGTAGGCCATGTATTTCCCAAATGACCCCCAAAATAATTTCCTTTCACCTATTAAATTTTTCAGGATTTGAAACTTATCAGTAAAGATGCAACTCGGTTTGCATTATTAGCTCTAATATTTGAAGAATAATTTTTATCTTCATTAAGAAACATTGCTCCCCAGTTCCCCAGTTTTCCAGAAGCTTGGCAGTCACACCCACAAACTGCCCTCTGCACCAGGTAATCTCGTCAACGGCCAAGACCCAGAGACTATAAACTAAAGCTCCCAGAAGAGAACAACACATAATTTCCTGGACTTTCTATTCTATCCATAATAAACAATACAAAACAAATCGTCTAGCACAGCCTTTTTGGCAGGTTTGAGTAGTGGTGGGACTGGTGTCGAAATATCAAATGTAACCAAAGTATAAAGAGTATGGGAGAAACTGTCTGCCACACAGGCAAGGGAAAGGTTGGAACGGAGTGGGGGCGTGGAGGGGGGAAATATTGGGGATTTTGGTGGTGGAAAATGTGCACTGGTGAAGGGATGGTGTTTGATGATTGTATGACCGAAGCTCAAACACGAAAGCTTTGTAACTGTATCTCACAGTGAATCAATAAAGGGGGGGATAATAAAATAATAAAATAAAATTAACATTCTTAATAAAAAAAAGTAATGTGGAGTTCATGCCCAATTCAATCAGCTTAATCAATGTCTGCGTAAATAGCAATACTCCTACATTATATAAAAAAAAAAAGACATTATTGGAAGATGTGCACTGTGCTACTGGCATGTTGCCACTAGATGGCAGTGATGATGCCACAGTCTACACTTTACAGTAATCACAATCTACAGCTGCATGCAGTGCTGTTGGATGCCAGTGAAATCAGGACTAAGTACTAAATCAGATCTTTACACCCATTAAGAACTGAGCAGCCTTTACTCACTCCTAGTCCTAAACTCAGCAATGAGATAGCATATCTCTTAATTTATAGATGAGCATACAGGAATTTAGAAAAATTAACCTATACCCAGGGCTGGAGCAATAGCACAGTGGTTGGGCGTTCGCCTTTCACTTGGCCTACCCGTGTTCGATTCCTCCGCCCCTCTCGGAGAGCCCGGCAAGCTACAAGCTACGGAGAGTATCGAGCCCGAGCAGCAGAGCCTGGCAAGCTACCCGTGCATATTGGATATGCCAAAAACAGTAACAATTAGTCTCTCAATGAGAGATGTTACTGGTGCCCGCTTGAACCTATACTCAAATTCAGGAAAATTAAACCCAAAGTGGAGTCAATTGAAAATTAATTCACACCACACTCTATATATTACTCATTAAGCCCAGAAAATGAGCTCAGGAATCAAATAAAGAATAGCACATGAGACAATCTATATTTTAGGCATTGCAAAGGTTTCTTTTCCAGTTAGGATACTAGACATGAGTATTCTGTCTAAAGTCTGTTAATAATACCCTTAAGATCACAGTAGCAAAACAAAAATAGATGGAATGATTGTAATTGTACTGATTAATTTTCAAGATCCAAAGCCTAGGAACTATCAACTACTTGGGTTTTGGGTTAGGGATTTCTCTTACAGAAAGTGAAGCATACATTCACAGTGAGGATTAAGAAAAACCCCATCTTCTTCTAGCAGGTGAAGAGGTAAAGATAAATACACTGAAACAGAGCATTACAACATTCTCAATAACAAAGGCTTTACAGGGGAGAAAGTCTCCCTGTCTTGTAAAAATCTTTACCACCCCACAAAGGAATACTAGGACTTTTTCTCTCAGAGCTCATCTTTGACTTCTTAGAACACTGGCAACTAAGCAGTGAATGGAAGTACTGTGCTGACATGAAGAAATGACCTTTGTCAACTTACAAGCACTGGTTATTGTTGTTCTTTTTGATAAGTGCCATTTTCCCTGATATGAGGTGATATGTATCTCATTGTTGTTCTGATTAGAATTTTCCTGTTGATTCATTATGTAGAACATTTTTTTTTGATATGCCTTTTTGCCTTTTGATGTCTTTGAGGAAGTTTCTATTCATCTCTTCTCCCCAATTTTTTAAAAAAATAAAACCACTGTGAAATACAGTTACAAAATTGTTCATGGTTGAGTTTCAGTCACACAGTGTTCCAACACTCATCCCTTCACCAGTGTACATTTCCTACCACCAAAGTGTCCAATTTCCCTCCTTCTATTCCCCACCCCCAGTGTGCCTCTATGGCAAGCACTCTTGCTCTCTTGCTCTTGCTCCCTCTTGCTCTCACTCTCTCTCTCCTTTATGATTTATGATATAGGTACTGAAAACTTATCACAATTTTTATGAGGTTGGATTTTTTTCTTGTAAGGTTCTACTAGTGCTTTTTATATCTTTGATATTAATCTTTTCTCAAATAAATGATGAGAAAATAACTTCTCCCAGTCTGTCAGCTGTCTTCGTGTTCTAGTCATTGTTTTCTTTGAGGTGCAGAAGCTTATTTTTTTTTGGTTTTTGGGTCACACCCGGTGATGCACAGGGGTCACTCCTGGCTCATGCACTCAGGAATTACTCCTGGTGGTGCTCAGGGGACCATATGGGATGCTGTAATTCGAACCCGGGTTGGCCACGTGCAAGGCAAACGTCCTACCCGGTGTGCTATCACTCCAGTCCCGCAGAAGCTTTTTTTTAAAAAATAATATTGAATATTCATGAGATAGACCATTGCAAAGTTGCTCCTGATTGGGTTTCAGTCATACAATGATCCAGCACCCATCCCTCCGCTAGTGTACATTTCCCATCACCAATGTCCTCCGTTTTATTCCCACAATCTCCCAATACTATCCTCCCAGCCCCCACAGCCTGCCTTGATGGCAGGGCACTTTTGCCCTTTCTATCTCCTTTTGTACATTATGGTTTACAACACAGGTACTAAGAAGTTATCATGTTTGTTCAGGGTGTTCAAGTATTTTTATTGGCAGGGTAAGGCTTGAATTGCTTTTTTTTTTTTTGCTTTGTGGGTCACACCCAGCGATGCTCAGGGGTTACTCCTGGCTTTGCACTCAGGAATCACTCCTGGCGGTGCTTGGGGGACCATATGGGATGCCGGGGATCGAACCCGGGTCGGCCGCGTGCAAGGCAAACGCCCTACCCGCTGTGCTATCGCTCCGGCCCCCTTGAATTGCTTTTTTAACTGGTTGGCAATTGGGTTATTAATATGACTGCTGGTGTTTCTGGAAGTCAGGGAAGTGGAGGAAGGTAGCCTATCCCAACCCTAAGAAAGTCTGGAAATTTCTGTCACAAAACCCGAATATCCAAATTTCAGTAGCACAGAGGGTAGGGCGTTTTCCTTGCATGCAGCCGACCCAGGTTTGATTCCTCCATCCCTATCAGAGAGCCCGGCAAGCTACCTAGAGTATCCATTTACATAGCAGAGCCTGTCAAGCTACTTGTGGCTTATTTGATATGCCCAAAACAGTAACAAGTCTCACAATGGAGAAGTTACTGGTGCCCACTTGTGCAAATCGATGAGCAATGGGATGACAGCAAATGTGACACAAGTAGGAACACCTTCCTTAAGTGATCACTCACATGATCTACTGGGATGTCTTAGATCTCCCAGGTTCAGGTTCGATTGAATGGGCAATACCAACACTCAGTCACTCTGGTGGAAGCTTATAATAATCAGAGCTCTAATGCTCCACAGATAAAAGTTCCACCAGTTATGACACCTGACAGGAGAAACACTAGACAAGAATATAATAAATCTAGAGTGAAGGCTGGAGAGAGAGTGCCATGGGTAAAGCATTTGTCTTGAACACAACTGACCCCTGTTAAATCACCCATATGGTCCTCTGAGCTTCACTAGGAGAGATCCCAGAGAGCAAGTCCAGGAGGAAGCGCCTAGCACAGCACTCCAAAACAAACAAAAAACGGTTTTGAACAGGTGTCTGGAGTGGGGATGCCAAGGAGGGGAGCAGAAATTGTCCTCAATAACTGGTGGAGAAAAGTTGACACTAGTGGAAGGATTGGTATTGAATTAATATATTGCCTAAAACTCAACTCTCAGTAACTTTGTAAATCATGGCTTTTTAATATTAAAAAAAAGCAAATTTGTTCAGCAAATTGTGAGCCTGTCCACTTGTTTGGGGCTGCCCATTTTAGTTTGAATCCTGGAAATGTCATAACATCTGTCTGTCCTATTCTACGTGACTGACACTGTTGGACAGAGGTGGAAGGTCCTGATTGGATTTATTGCTGTAAACGGCCACAGAACCCACATGCAAGTGTGGCCATTACCCTAGCTGAGACTACCCAGAACTCCTGCCTGCTGCGTGCTGAGCCTCCAGGTGGGTGTCTCTGTGAATATGACCTTTGCTAGCTACATACCCAGGTTGAGCTTGAGTGCTTTGCAAGCCATCACTCTGCAGGACAGCCTGGCTGTCCTCCTGCTGGAGCTTCTCTCTGCGGGAGTGATGGTGGAGGTTGAGTCCAGTCTCCTCTGGGTCTGTGCTAGCTCCAGGTAAAGGTCTTATCTGACCTTAGTTCTTAGTCCATAAGGTGGATTTTTTTCACAGCCGTGGAGCTATTGGTTTTATTATTTTCCAGGAATTCACTGGGGGTGGGGGTGGGAGTAGAGGGAGGGAGGGGGGAGGTTGGGAGGGGCATCACTGTGTACTGGCCTGCCTGCTTCAGTTTTAAATGTTCATTGTTATGTATGTGTCAAATCCACTGCCTGTAAGTGACTGTGTAGTTTGTATATATGCTGCAGTGTTTAGTCAAACCAATGTCTCTCTGAGTGGGGCCAAAGGGTTAAAAAATGTAACAAAAAATTTTTAAATACTGAAAAATATTTTTAACATGCTGATTAAGTGTCAAATTATACAAATAAGGAAATAGGCCAAATTATCTAGATTAAAAAAAGGAAAAATGTGTCAAAATAATTCTCAAATGAAATGTGCTTAGCCACGCTAGTTTTTAAAAAGTGCCAATTAAAACTAAAAAGTCATCTTACAAATCTAATATTAGAAAAAATATGATTGGCAAGTGTGTTGGAAAATAGAGACTTAGATCCACTTTAGAAGAGAGAAAATATTTTCTTTCAGTATTCATCAACATTTTAAATATTCACACATACCTCAGGAATATCTTTGGACAGTTTGCCTTATAGAAATACTTGCAGGTTGTACAGAAATATAAATGCACACAGATGTTTAAAAAAGGTAATTAAAATTCATTTAATGGTTTATTGATTGATCAGATGTGATTTAAGCTCTATTAATAAAGGAAACACTAAATATCCTACACAAATGAAAATTTGTGACTTGAATATCACAATTTTAAAAGGACTTTGATATGAATAAAAAATAAGCACATCACACAAGTGTGTCAAGTATGAATATATTTTTAGACAGTACTATCAACAGCAAAGTATGTATATGTGAGCATTGTATGAGTGTGCTATACATACACATGTTTAGCAACTTCTTAACAATGTACATATGTTATCCCATGACCTATGATCTATACTTCGTTGCATGATGGTTATTTGGTGCCTATAATAACCACATACATATTTTTATACTCAATGCCAGTTCATTATAATTATACTTTAATAATACGGGGCTTATATTCAGCTTTTTAGAATGATAGTTTCACCTACTGAGAGCTTTTGACCTTGCATAAGTTCTTCAACTACCTTAACTTCAATTACCTCATTTGCTAAGAAGTAGATAAGAGTAATATCTCTATTTCTCACTGAGACATAATAAAGAAAATAAGATAAGCCCTGCAAATTGCACACCATACTCAGCAGTTATTTATCATTTCTACAGGATTAACCCCTTAATTTCTGTGGTTAGAGGGGGGGAATTTTGAATGAAGTCAGAATTCTCAAGCATTTCTGAGGGATCATGGGCATTGAGGCCTTCTTATTTCTAAAACTTTTAATGCAGAATACAAAATTTCTAGGTATTTTCATTTAGAAGGCTAAAAGTATTAATGAAGAATAAACCTCCTGTCTTTTTCTACATCTCTCCTTAGCAAATCTCTTTAATTTTAGTATAGAATCCAAACTATTTTTTTTTGTTGAACATTATTTCTTTTTATTTTTTTTTATTTTTATTTTTTTTTATTTTTTTATTATTTTTTTAAATTTTTATTTATTTATGTATTTTTTATTTTTTTTATAATTTATTTATTTTTAATTAGAGAATCACCGTGAGGGTACAGTTACAGATTTATACACTTTTGTGCTTATACTTCCCTCATACAAAATTCGGGAACCCATCCCTTCACCAGTGCCCATTCTCCACCACCCGTAAACCCGGCGTCCCTCCCACCCTCCCCACTCCCATCTCCGCCCCACCCCACCCTGCCACTGTGGCAGGGCATTCCCTTCTGTTCTCTCTCTCTAATTAGCTGTTGTGGTTTGCAATAAAAGGTGTTGAGTGGCCGCTGTGCTCAGTCTCTAGCCCTCATTCAGCCCGCAACTCCCTTCCCCCACATGGCCTTCAACTACAATGTAGTTGGTGATCGCTTCTCTGAGTTGCCCTTTCCTCGGAACGTGAGGCCAGCCGCGAAGCCATGGGGTCAACCTCCTGGTACTTATTTCTACGGTTCTTGGGTATTAGTCTCCCACTCTGATATTCTATATACCATAGATGAGTGCAGTCTTTCTATGTCTGTCTCTCTCTTTCTGACTCATTTCACTCAGCATGAAACTTTTCATGCCCATCCACTTAACTACAAAATTCTTGACTTCCTTTTTTCTAACAGCTGCATAGTATTCCATTGTATAGATGTACCAAAGTTTCCTCAAACAGTCATCCGTTTTGGGGCATCCCAGCAGAATCCAAACTATTTTTTAAAGGAATCCAAAAGTTGCAGCAAAATAACATGAGGGAAAAAAATGGAAATGTTGAGATGCTGCTCTATTACATAGCACAACAACAAACATCAGTGGCATAAAAATGAAAGGGAAAGGGCTAGAGTGGGCAGGTAGGGTGTTTGCCTTGTGTGCAACTGACCGGAGTTTAATCCCAGCATTCCATATGGTTCCTCAAACTCCACCAGGTTTGATTCCTGAGTTCAGAGCCAGTTGTAAGCCCTGAGCACAGCCTGGTATGATCCCCAAACAAAACAAAATAATCAAACAAGCAAATCACAGGAAACTCAGAGCATTTTCACTACATGTGTTGTGTAAAATCTCATAACAAGAGCTCAGGTCTTAGTGTTTATTACTGAAATTGCATTACAATGCCTCCTTTCACAGAATTAATGCCATTTGGAGTATGTACTATTGTAAATAACAATACTAATACTATTTTATAAATAACAGCATTTTAAAATGTATTCCAGTTTAGGTAATGTGTTTTCAGTGGCGTTGACATGTACGGTCTTGGTGTACACAGTTACCTTATCTGGCCACCACTAAAGTGCTGAAGATGCTCCACCCCATGGTCCTGTGTCCCATCCCATCCACCTATCAGGGAATAGGTGGGTGGGATGTGATACTATGCATATTATTTTAAATATTTGATCTGGTTGACTACTTTAGAAAGCAAAAGAAAGCTTTTAAAAATTGCCTTGATTGGAGAGACACCTGTGCCCTTAACTTAGTACTTATCTGCTCAGTTTCTTCTCCACAGAAGGGCTATCATGCCTTAAAGGGAGAATTTTTAGGAGGACTATAGATAATAGGTTAATAGTACACATTAAAGTGACAGGGACACACTAGGCACCCAACAAACAATAGCTGAAGATCTAGAAACTGGGTTAACATTTTCAGACATGGCAGGAGAGAGAGTTCAACAGGGTGGCTCACATGCGGTACATACAGGAGTCCTGGGGTCAGTCCCCAGCACCACCTGGAGTGAACCCCAGCACCAAGCCAGGAGCACTCCCTAAGCACCACTCTCTATGCCTCTGCCTTCAGTCTTCTGAGACAGTTCCTTCTGAAAACTGGCATTGTGGGGCAAGAAAGAATCACAAGCAAAGAACAATGAAATTCAAGAATGCAGACATTTGCACTCTAGAGGTCACTTAAGGGAGTTAATATTGCTTCCAGATGCATGGAACAAACCCACCATAATTCTCTGTGAGCCCTTCAAAGGTAAGACCCAGAAATCTCTGGCTGTGAGAGAATCTCTGTTGACCTTCTGTTTTACTTGTCAGTGGTAGTACCGATTTTCCACAGAATACCATTTACCCTATTTAATATCTTTCTCTATTTTATATCTTCCCATCAAGGTTAAATATCATTTTTTTTCTTTCTAGGATAAGTTTTTTCCCTATCTATCATCAAAGCATCTATTACTAAACATCTCCATTATTCAAGTGTCTTTGTGTACCTCTATATGATATTGCACATGCATCCTTCAACAGACTGTCAGGTATTTTGTCATTGCTGTTATATTTCTTTCCTTTTCTTACTGCATCCCAATTGATTTAGTACTCATTGGTCTATTGGAACACACCAAGTTACTTCACCATGTATCAAGTCCTCAAGGTCATTTCTATGTCTGCCAGGCAATATTATTGCCATTTATAATTTTATGCTTTTACTATCATATCTATTCAGTATTTTCTCAAAACACAATTCATTTATTTATTAATCATAAACTCCATTTCTTTAGATTTGATACTTTTTGAACTCATAAAAAATTCTGGATCATTTATCATCACCCAGTGTCCTCATCAACTTTTCCACTTTGCAACATCTAAAAGTACGTAGAAAGTCTTAGATATTCATTTATGTTTTTGGCCAAACTATTATATGGTTTCTCTGGTTCTCTGAGGCTTGTATTTTCCTAATCATGTTAAAACTCATCTATGCCTGTTATAGATGTGACTTTAGAGAGTGCTACTGAATAGAGAGATTAGTATCCATGATACAAATATAGAAGGTTCTCAATAAATACTAATACATGAATGGAGAAATTAGGTGTCTGAACCAACTTAAGATGAATAAAAACTGACCAAACAAAATATTCTGTAAATGTGACATAATTTTCTACAAGGTTCCTGGCTTAGCTAATAAGTTAAAATAAAAAAAATTAGATGCAAGCATATTTTAAATATATATTTCTTTTTGCTACATGTTGTTTGTGCATTTTCTTTAATTTTATTAATTTGAAATTAAACTTCAGATAAAAAAAAAGGAAACCCAGAGGTAGTTGCATCCTTCCAATCAGCAACCTTGCTAAGAGAAGTGCCATAGTCTAATGCATTTGGATTTCACACTTCTTAGATTTTTATCCATCTGTATTTAGAAATTTATGAACAGTTTTATCTCCTTAGCTTAACAGGGTCTGAAAATCACTAGGCTTCTGAAGTATTGCATTTATTCTTTTGGTCTTTTTGTAATCAGTTACATCAAACTCCCACTCCTAAACGATTTAATTACACAACATGCATTAAAAATATTCATCCATATAAGGTACCAGACAGTTATTATAAAACATAATATTATATATTATAAAACATAATATATTATAAATTATAATATGATATATTATTAAACATAATATATTATAAAATTATAATATTATAAATATTATACTTTCTAGAAAATTTTTTTCTTTGCCTTAAGTGGACATGGTCATAAATCATATATAATTGGGCAAGTAGATTACATCATGTTCAGCATTAAAAAAATTATAAAATGTGATGTAGTTTTGTCTGTTTTCTTAGTTAAAAGAGCAACAACAAAAATTCTCAAAAGGGCTTACTCTTCATCTTGAAGTTCATTAGGTAGATTAATTAGTCCTTATTTTCCCTTCAAGAAGAAAAAAATCAAATATTTAATATAGTAATTTAATTGTAAAATGAAAAAAATGGTGCATTCAGAGATAAATTCCAAAATCTCAAATCTAATAGTAACATCATCATCACTTATGATAAAATCTTTATTTCATTGTAACACTGGGATTATGATTCATATTACACTACTCATTTTATGAAAAAGAACTTTGATGATGGAGACGGTTAGACTAAAAAAATGTTTTCTCTCATCTATTATTTTCTTTCTTGTGCACTGGTGGAGGGATGGATGTTAGATCATTATAATGACTGAAACTCAAACATGAATGTTTTGTAACTGTAGCTTATGGTGATTCAATAAAATTTTTTTCCAATTCATCTTTTTATTTAAGGCATTAATTGCATGTTAACTCTATTAACAATGTCGAAAAAAGACTATTTTTAGTTAAATACTGCCATACGTATTATTTTTTGATATACAGCTTTTCTTTCCTTTTTTAAAATTAAATCAGTGTTTGAGTTTCAGTCATACAAAATTGGTTCAAAATTGATTCAAAAACCATCTTGAAGCTAGCACCCATTAAAGATGAAATCACAAATCAGAGAAAGAAAATCTACTTTCCATGGCTGTATAGAAATGTTAATTTTGCCCTGTTTTACTGTTTCCTGGAGAAGAGATAAGAAAGTTTCACTAGAGAGAAGAAAAGCTCATCGTGTTAGTCCATTTCCAGTAGAGAACAGCACACCCAAATATAACAACTTTAAAAGAAAAGTAATTAAAATACATTTTATTGTTATTGTCATTGTTTTTTTATCTTTTCCACCCATCCTTCTTTTTATTTATTTTTATTTTATTGAATAACCATGTGATATGGTTACAAAGTTTTTTGATCAGGTTTCAGTCATACAATGTTCGAACACCCATCTCTCCACCACCAATGCCCCCTGTATCTCTCCTGCCACTCCCCCATCCCAGACTGCCTCTATGGCAGGCAATTTTCTTCTCTGTCTCTCTCTCTCTCCATGCTTCTTTTTTAATGAAGGCAAAGGCCACAACTACTGACACAATTCTAAATTTGAAACTATATAACAAAGCTCCAATATTTAATTCAATAAATACAAATTAAAATTTTATGTGAAAATTGTTATAACTGATCATGGAACTATGTCCTTATCTAAAAATTTACTTAGCTGTTTGTTGCTAGTTAAATCTTCAGTGTTATTGTTTTCATTTATTAAGCTTAGTTGGTTTCCATCTAATTTAGTGTGTTTCTACTGGAATTTCAGTAGAAGGTGGTGTTTTGCAGCCACATGTGCAGCTACACAATCCAGAGACTTTGGGATCTTTGGTCTGGACCAAGGGGTTGACATGGCGGTGGTTATTGAAGGTGGGCATAGCTGTCAGAGCTTCCAGAAGTGGGCAGGGGCTGTGAGGAGGGAGGCTTCCCACACCTACTCTGAGAGGACCCTGGCATTCTAGCCTGGGCACCAGGGTACATAAAATCATTTGCAATCTGTGTCTCTGCAGAGAATATTTGTGAAGTGGCAGCATTGAGTCCTTGGAGTAGCTGCAGTGATGGGGTGTGGGTGCTGCTGCCGAGGCTTCAGCAGGGTTGGTACTCTGCCCACCTCCTGAGGGTGTCCCAGAGTTTCCAGCTGTGGGTACTGGAGTTTCCATGAATTTTAGCTGCTTGGCATGCTTCTCCTTGGAGATTTGGTCTGAAATCCATAGATCAGGGTTGGTGGGTGAATCAACATGGCAGCAACTGTGTCTCCACTCCATTCTTACATCTGTCTCTAAGTTTAGAGTGATCCCCAAGTCTGGGACATTACTATGCCTCCATACTTCCTGCTCTTTCTTCTATTTTAGTCAGGTCTAAAATATGTACAAGTCTGGGTTCTTCATAGAAGTAGAATAAATATATAATATACATATATTATAAAAGTGTTCATTATAAGGTATCAGCTGATATGACTTGGAGTTTGAGTCCATCCAAACTGGGAACAATTAGTATTGTAAATTCTGGCTTAATTGCAGAAGACCAATGTCCCATTACCTCTTCCTCAGCTTTTGGGAGGGAAGGTTGGTTTACAATATTATTAATAATGGTTTCCCATGAACATAATGGATCAGTTATGCCATTATATTGCCTTTGGATACTCCTATCACACTGAAAGTTGTAGCCCAACCCACCTTGGGAGCACCTGTCCTAGTAACTCAAATACTGACCATGCAGAAATAGCCTTACAGACACATTGAGAACAGTGTTTAACAAAATATCTGGGCACCCTGTGGCCCAGTCAAATTGACACATACAATGGATAGCTCAGAGTCCATGCCTATCTTTGGACCAGAGTGGTAGCTTCTCTTGTGCCTTTTCAGTGAGATCAAGCATCTTTCTCATGTCTTCGTGAAATGCCTCAGTGTTCTTAGGAAAAGTACATACCCCAGAACCAGAACAAATATAGATTCATCTGTCTAAAGCTAGTCAGATTCTCAGCATTCCTTTTGACTCCCTTGCATACACTTATAACTCCTCATCAAATTCCTTAAATTAATCCATACATTTGTTATTTCTCTCAAACCATCTACCAAAAAATCCCTCTCATGACCCTACTACCGCATTCCACCCTGAATATAAATCCAAAAATACCTACTCCTATATAATTTTATTTTCTCTGATTTTCAATACTTTTTTTCTACCTGCTCTTCACATCCACTAGTATAATCCCCTCTCTACCTCCATTCTCTCTCCCTGTCTCCTCTTACCTCTTTCTCTTCTCCCTCCCTCCTTCTCTCTCACTCTCACACACACGACCACATTCCCTCCTTTTTATTGTTCTTTCTCTTTTGAATTGCAAAATTCAAACATATGCAATTCTCACCCATCTTCACCCAAAGATCTTCAGGCCCTAATTCTCAGAGCTCTTGAATATTTTGCTTTATATATATTCAAAATGTGTTTCATAGATATGATTGAGTTAATAACCTTGTGTGGGGAGGGAGTTCCCTGGATGTTTTTATGGGCTCATTATCATCACCAGGGGTCCGACTAGGTGAGACTCCAGAGGATCAGAGCAGATCAGAGCCGGAGGAGATGTGACTATAGCAGGAGGAGTCAGAGTGATGCCACAAGGGAACAGTGAGCACGGTAAGGACAGCGGCTCTAGAATCTGGATAAGGCCAGGAAGCAGTTCTTCCCTGAGCGTTCAGAGCATCATGATTTTATGACTTCTCACCAATCTAACATTACTTATTATTTAAGACTAAGCTTCACCTTCAAGAAAAGTTTTCAATATTCTGCACAATATAGATCTTCTTCCTTCTGGTTTTTAGAATGTGTTCACCAACATTTCGTCAGAGTGCTAAGACACTTGTCATTTCTGGTTCCAAAAAGTCTTTCTGAACAGTGTTCTGCTAAATGGTAAAACCACTGCATTCTACAGTTTTCTCTACATTTTAAGAGCCCCACAAATATTTTTTTCTTTTTTTTTTATTTGTGTTTGCTCTGAGTGTTCAGGCATGTTTCTTGTGGGCAGCAGAATGTTAGGTTTTGTTTCTGAATCCATTTTGCCACTCTGTGTCTTTTTTTTTCTTTTTTTTTACTAGTTTATTTTTAATTAGAGAGTCATCGTGAGGGTACAGTTACAGATTCATACATCTTTGTGCTCATGTTTCCCCCATACAAAGTTCGATAACCCATCCCTTCACCAGTGCCCATTCTCCACCACCAGTAAACCCAACATCCCTCCCCCCCTCCCCAGTCCCGTCTCCCCCCACCCCACCCTGCCACTATGGCAGGGTATTCCCTTTTGTTCTCTCTCTCTGATTAGGTGTTGTGGTTTGCAATAAAGGTGTTGAGTGGCCCAAGAATAGTAGAAATAAGTACCAGGAGGTTGTCTCCATGGCTTGGAGGCTGGTCTCTCATTCTGGGTAACTCAGGGAAGGGACCACCAAGTAAAATGTGGTCGGAGGTCATGTGGGGGAAGGGTGATGCGGGCCGAATACAGACTAGAGACTCTGTGTCTTTTAATTGGTGCATTTAGGTCATTGACATTGAGAGAGATTATTGTGATGGGGTTTTGTGTCATCTTTCTGTGGGGTTTGTTGTTCTTGTAGGGTTTTTCCTTGTCTCACAATAGCCCCTTTAGTTCTTTTAAGTTTGGTTTTGAGTCTATGAAGTTCCTGAGCTGTTGTTTATCCATGAAGTAGTGTTTGGTTCCTTCGAGTTTGAGTGAGAGTTTACAAGGATAAAGAATTCTTGGTGAGGCGTTCATTTCATTGAGTTTCAATATGTCACACCATTGTCTTCGGACTCAGAGGGTTTCCTCTGATAGGTCTGCTGTAAATCTAAGGGGTGCTCCTTTGTATGTGATTTCCTTCTTTGACCTTGCTGCTTGCAGAATTGTGTCTCTATCCACAGCATCCGTCATTCTGACTATGATATGCCTTGGAGTCTTTTTATTCGGGTCTCTTTTTGCTGGCACCCTTCAGGCTCCTTGGATCTGGATGCCTGATTTCTCCAGCTCTGGGAATTTCTTAATAATGATGTCTTTAACTGTGTTTTGCTCCTATGCTTCTGGTACTCAAATGATTCTTATGTTGTTCCTCTTGAAGTCATCCCCAAGGACTCTGATTCGCTCTATAGCCATTTTGAGGTCTTTTGCCATTGTTTGTTGTCTGTAAGCTTTCTGCAGCTCATCTTCAATCTCACTGATTCTGTCTTCAGCTGTAGCTGTAGTCATTCTACTGTTGAGGGCATCTACTGAGATTTTTAATTCATCTACCGATTCCTTTATTTGTGTGACTTCTGTTCGTTGCTTTGAAATTTCTGCTCTCATTTCTTCCTGAAATTTTTGGTGGACCATTCCAATGCTTCATTCATATCCTCCCTTAATTTATTGGATGTCTGTTCCATGGTTTCTTTGAGTGCGTCGAACCTCTTCAAGATTTCCTCTCTGAATTCTTTGTTTGAGAGGTTGAATATGTGGGTAACTCCTGTTGAGGCTTCCAGAATCTTTTCTTCATCTCTCTTCTTGGAGGGGATTTTTGCTCTTTCTTCATATTGTTATGAAGAGAAGGGCCACTCGATCCAGCGGTGAGAAGGGCCACTCGGGCTAGCGCGGGGCGCACTCACATACCTGGCCTGGGAGAGGCGGGTCTTGGGCAGTGGGCAGGGATGCTGGGTCTAGAGAGATAATTCTGATACTAAAATACTTTGTAAGTTTCAGGCCATGGAAAATACTTCATTGTTTTGTTTTTTCTTTCTTTCTTTCTTTCTTTCTTTCTTTCTTTCTTTCTTTCTTTCTTTCTTTCTTTCTTTCTTTCTTTCTTTCTTTCTTTCTTTCTTTCATTCTTTCTTTCTTTTTTTTTGCATTCTAATTTCTTTATTTTCCTTGAAGTAAACCAAATATGTTTTATCAGTTTTGAAATAAAAATCATTCAGTTAAATAACACAAAGGATTACTAGTGCAGAAGTAGATGTTTTCTGAATTGCATGAGTAACATCTAGTAAAATTTGCCATGTTTTTATTGCTTTTATACAATTTACCAGCAGTGGTAAAGTATAATATAGTCAAGTCAAAGAAATAAAATGAATTTTAATAGATCATATGTTTACTTTCTAAAACTTAACTAATGTACATATGTATACATATAACTTTCTTTCTTTCTTTCTTTCTTTCTTTCTTTCTTTCTTTCTTTCTTTCTTTCTTTCTTTCTTTCTTTCTTTCTTTCTTTCTTTCTTTCTTTCTTTCTTTCTTTCTTTCTTTCTTTCTTTCTTTTTTCTTTTTCAAGGACAAGAAGTTTCCCAAATACCCTGTGACTCCAGTTTCATTTAAACACTCTTTTAGGGGTTGAAAAGGTAGTTCAAGAAAGGTGGAATATAGATCTTATATGCATGAGACTCCAAGTTTGATCCTTGGTATCATATGACCTCTTTGAGGACCACTGGGGTGGTCCTCATAACCCCTGACCTTTGCTGGGCCTCAGCAATAATGCATCACTGTCCAGAACACAGGACCTTCAAGACTGCATATCCTGGTTGAGTGTCACCGGGAGTGTCCCCTGAACCTAAGAACCATTGGGGATACCCTTAAAAAATATGGAAAGTTTGGACTGCAGCTGAATCTCATAAGACAATGTTCGTGAGAAATGGATTAGTTCCTGATGATCCATTTGCTCTCAATGTAATGAATATCTCTGAATGCAGCAGTTATGTGTACCTAGGTCAAGAACTGAATATGATGAATGGCCTGGCACCTGAGCTGTGCAGGAGGAAGAGAGCGGCATGGAATGCCTTCAAAAGCGTTGAAGAAGGTGCTGAGAGGATGAAGAACCTCTGGCTCCAGGCACATCTTTTTGATTCCATCGTTCTTCCTGCACTAACATATGTCTCAGAGTCCTGGGCCCTACTAAAACAGAATGAGAACGCTATTAGGGTCTCTCAAAGAGAAATTGAAAGAGCTATGCTCGGAGTATCACATTTCACTCAAGTGAGAGAAGGAATCCAGAGTTCCAACCTCCATTGATGATTGAGAATCACGGACACTGTCTCATATGCCAAGGAATCGAAAATCAGATGGGCCAGACATGTAATGCTATTTGGAGATGACTGCTAGACTAGAGCTGTTACTGACTGGATTCCACGGAACAGGACGTCGAAAGAACTCATGGCCGCCCACCTACGAGAGGGTCAGACTTCTTCGTCAAAACCCTGAATGAATGGTTTGAGGCTCTTCCTGTTCCTGGAGCAAGCAGACACTATTGGGCTATACTAGCACTAGCATGAGACAGAGACAAATGGAGATGTTACTGACTCCTGCTCAAGTAAATTGTTGAGCAAGGGGATGACAAGTGATATAAGTGTTTTATTTTTCTCCTCGAACCCAAGAATAGAAGAAGTTTCATGCAACAGTCTATTCCGGTCATTTCCAAATCCCTAGTATGAAATACTCAGTCTAATACATCCCAGATGTTTCAGTGAGAATTGACCAATACTTAATAATGAATTCACAACCTGCTTTGCAACACTATATAGACTTGAAAAGCACTGAGTCATTTTCAGAAAAAAAACCCTCCCCAGATCCACTCCTCTATGAAAGCAATGAGGGCATAGGGACAAAAGAAGTGAACAAAATATAAAACAAAATTAACCTTGTCAGGATTCTGGAAATTAGTAAAAATTTTTGCAATATTTCAGAGTATTTCATTACAAAAAAACCTGCAGAGTGGTGGGGAGATTATTTAAGAGGATTGGAATGCATGCTTTACAAACATGAAGCCCTGGAGTTAATTCCTTGTGCCTTATGGGCCCCTGAGCACCACTAATGTAGCTCTGGTAGCCCCCATCTACCATTAGATATGTCCTTTGTGGCCTCCAAACATCACTGGGCTCTTTTGTGAACTACAGCACTTTGAGGCCAAACAAGGAACTGCCATCAGGGCTGATTATGACTGTAAGTGGTGCCAGAGCTGCTGAGTATTGTTTGGGAGGTTCCCCATTAATGGCAAATCTCCATCAAATCCGTGCTTTGTGGCACTTTAACAACTCCCTTTAATTTCTAGTCCTGTGGTCACTCCATTGTTCTATTTCATAGTTCGCTGTGAAACCATAATTTTGCAATACAGAGAACATGAAAATGACCAAACACTTGGTCGGGGAGTGGGGGAGTAAGATCTTTGCACTTCCTAGAAGACTACCCTAGGAAATGGTTACTCTTGAACAAGGCTGGCCATTTGTAGCATATTTCTTCAGCAGACTCTATGCTTTGTGAGTATATCCCTTATTATACTCAGAATATGATAATTTTTCAACATCCTAGGTGAGCATCCTAGTTCAACATCAGAGGTCACCCATCATCAGGCTTAGAAGAACTATTAGGAAACTGACAAAAAAAAAAAACAGAAGGAAAACATGACGCATGAGATACTCATAAGAGGCTTTGAAAAACTTCAGTATTCCTGTAAACTAAGAGGGTGTGACCATGAACAGGAAACACATGGTACGGCCTTAATCTATCATCAAATATCACTTAGGCCATTCTGACATGTGAGGTGATTTCTGACAGTTGTTACTTGCAAGTCATATTGAACTTTTTTTTTAAATGTGTAAGAGGGCTAACTAGATGATTTTATGTAGAATATCTAGTCATGTCTTTGCTTATTTTTCTACCGAGAGTATCCCACCTGCATAGCAGAGCCTGGCAGGCTACCCATGGTGTATTCGATATGCCAAAAACAGTAACCACAAATCTCACAATGGAGATGCTACTGGTTCCCCACTTGAGCAAATTGATGAACAATGGGAGGACAGTGATACAGTGTACAATGTTATTACTGGGAAGTTATGAATTATTTATATAGTTTGAATATCGGGCCCTTGCAAGATCTCTATCTCTTTCTTTCTCTCCCTGTGTATGCAAACATTTTCTTTCAATATATGGAGCTGCCTTCTTGCTTTGGAGATAGTCTTTTTCACCGTATGAGAGTTTTATATCTCCCATTTAAAAAAAAATTGTTGCTTTTGTTTCTTTATTCTTGCCATTGAGGCTAAATATCCAAAGACTCTCTGATTGTGAGATCCTGGAGTATTTTGTGGTTTTAAATCTAGTAGTAGTCATTATGTTGCTTTGAATTAAAAAGCAACATGGTATTAGACAGTGACCAAGTTTGAAAAATGTGCTGTCTAGAGTTTTCTAATATCAATTTTTGTTTTATGACTTTCCTTTTTTAATGTACATTCTTTACTTCTTTTTCTCAGGTCAGATATTTGCATCTAAGAATTGTAAATATCATTTCCTCAATAAAAATTTTTAAGGAGACAAACGGAAATTTAAAAAATGATCCAGAAATAATCTTACTGTGGCAAAGATTAAAAAGCAATTTAGTTGAGAAAGTACAGTCTTCTCAATTATTAATAGTGCTAGAACAACTGGGCACTCAAATGTAAAAAATAATGAATCTTCATCTAACCTCAGATTCTGTACAGAAAAAGTTTCTCAAATTAGTTCATGGATACAAATGTAAAATCTAAAACTCTGAAACTTTTATAACCATCTATCACTGTCATTGTAATCCTGTTGTTCATCGATTTGCTAGAGTAGGCACCAGTTACATCTCCATTGTGAGACTGTTGTTACTGTTTTTGGCATATCGAATATGCCATGGGGAGCTTGCCAGACTCTGCCGTGCGGGTAGGATACTCTTGGTAGCTTGCCGGGCTCTCTGAGAGGGATGGAGGAATTGAGCCCAGATCGACCACGTGCAAGGCAAACGCCCTACCCGCTGTGCCATCGCTCCAGTCCTGAAGTTTCACAGTAGTATAAAGTAATGGTAAAGTATTTTTAAATGTTAAAAAGTTATTATGGTATGGCATGAGAAAACCAGAGCAGCTCGACAGTGTTAGTGTCCTGTGCTAAGAGGAATATATACGGATCCACAGGGAGGCAGTGGGCACAGGAGTCAGTGGACCTGCTGTCTCTTTCAATGGTGTGTCTGTTCAGCAGGCTTGCTGATGGGTAAGCGGCTTTGAAACTCTATCTCTGGCAAAGCCTTGGTTGCTTCTGCACACTTCTGATTTCCTTCTCCTAGCTGACAGGAATAAGCCCTCTGGCAGCTGAGGGGATGCACGATTCAGGTGGAGGGAGGTGCAGCTGCTGTGTGGTTTTATAACCACAGAAAAAGAATTCGTGACCTCTAAGTAATGAGTTATACTGTCACTATCACTATCACTGTCATCCCGTTGTTCGTTGATGTACTCAAGCGGGCACCAGTACTGTCTCTATTCCTCCCAGCCCTGAGATTTTAGCAGCCTTTCCTTACTCGTCTTTCCCCACAATTGGAGGCTTTTTCAGGGTCAGGGGAATGAGACCTATCGTTACTGTTTTTGGCATATCGAATATGCCATGGGTAGCTTACCAGTTTTGTATAACTCTGTTGAGTTATACAAAAACTAAAATCACAATGGATGAAAAGAATAATAAATACATTACTTTTTTAAAAAATGTGTTAGCAATGGGATTAGAGGGTAAATATGTAAACTATAGCAACTTTTCAGTGTGCTTAAAGAAAACTGAAATAGGCAGCACCAAATTATAACTTTAATTCCTTCTTAGAGTCCTTTATAAATCACAAGCCTTTAGACATTACACTAATATAAAGTATGAACTTTGGGGATTATAATATTTCAAAGTAGGTTTATCAAGTATAACAAATTGGCCTACTCTGGCAGAGGAAATTGTCAATGTAATAGTTATTAGGTAAGAGCAGAGATTATTTAAGAATTTCTGTACATTCCTCTCAATTTTGTTCCAAACCTAAAATTTCTCTTTAAAATTCGAAATCTGTATTTTGTGGAGGAGGTGAGGGGGCTCTCCAAACAATGCTCAAGGGACCTTCCTAGTGATTCTCAGTCAACCAGCTCAGCTACTCAATGCAAGGCCCCAAGAATGCAGTGCCGCTTTGGTGGGCAGTGCAGGGGCTTTACTCAGACCAGCCTGGCAATTGCTACAGTTTATATTTTATATTTGGAGACCTGTAGGACTGCACCCAGAAAAGCTCTGGGAATCATGTGATGCTGGGCATTAAACCTAGGTTGGAGGCATGAATTCTAACTGCTGTACTAGTATTAGCACATAGATGGTCTAGTTAGGTTTTTCAATGCATTTGATCAAATGAGTAATAATTGATTGCTTATGCACTCTCATTGTTGCAAAATTCTCATATGTGTGGCAAAATGGTTTTCAGTATAATCCATTTTGGTGCGATACCCGCCAAGATATAAATGAGATAAAATATGAAGAGAAAAAAAGTCAACTATCTAGAAGGGCACTTGGGACTGAAGGATATTAGATATCTTAAGTATGGACTGGAGTGATAGCACAGCGGGTAGGGCTGAGGCTGACCTGGGTTCAATTCCTCTGCCCCTCTTGGAGAGCCTGGCAAGCTACCGAGAGTATCTCCCGCGCATGATAGAGCCTGGCAAGCTACCCATAGTGTATTCGATATGCCAAGAACAGTAACAACAAGTCTCACAATGGAGACGTTACTGGTTCCTGCTCAAGCAAATCAATGAGCAATGGGATGACAGTGACAGTGACAGTGACAAATCTTTACCATTACGAAGTATGGATGCTCTCAATGGATGTTTAATTTCTGCTATCCGTTGTACAATTCTCTGTCTACCAATGAGACAAGACAATGTGGCTACTTTTAGGACACTATTCTGCCATCTCCTGACCTGTGAGCCTGTGCCAGTAGAGCTCTCTCCCTCACCAGGCCCTCCAGCAGCAGTGGCACCGGCACATTGTAGTGCTAACCTCTGATGAGTATATCTTCTCTGTAGCAGAAGATGGTATTACCATAAAGATCCAGTTCTACTGTTGCCTTGTCTTTGTGGTCACCAGAAGCAGTTTTTATAGAAAAAGTGGAGAGCAAGTCTTAAAAGACAGGAATGCAAAAGAACAGAGCCACGTGAGGAGTAAAATTCCACTGTGGTCTGTTGCCCCGACAGGTTTCTCTTATCCACAAAACCGCTTTTTCTACAAATAAACATTACAAATAATGTTTAGGCTTTGAGGGAAGTGTAAACTGAGGGTAAATTGTCTTTTGGGGGGAAGATACTAGTCCTTGCCTAGTATTAATTTTTGGCTGTCTTCACTACTCAAAAGATCAGAAAGGAAACTTTTTTTTTGCCACACCTGGTGATGTTCAAGGCTTACTCCTGGCTCTGCACTCAGGAATCCCTCCTGATAGTGTTTGGGGGACCATATGAGGTGCTGGAGATCAAACCCCATCCAGCTGTGTACAAAGTAAGTTCCTTCCTTGCTACCCTATTTCTCTGGCTCCTAGGAAGACTTCTTTTCAGGCAGTTTCAATGCTATTTTTTTTGCATTTATTCATAATTGTGTTCATATTTTGTATACTTGACAACAGCTTAAGTAAATTTTATTGAAAATATAATTCAGAAATATAAATGAAATAAACTGAAACAGAACAATATAAATCATTAGTCTGTCTGGTCCAGATCTGAAAAAGGAAAGATATAAAATTTACTAAATAATTCTCTTATAGACATTATGAAAAATTATTTCTAAAGAAATATGCTTATATAGTAGATAGTAGATTTTAAATTCATTTGGAGCAAAAAACAACATTTAGGGGTTTTGTTTGTTCAATTTTTTTCTGGTTTGGGGGCCAGAGTTGGCCAAGCCCTCAGGATTTAGTCCTGACTCTACTCAGGGATCACTCCTGCAACGTTCAGGGGAGCACATGCAGTGACAAAGTGGGGCCAAACGGGTCAGCTGTATTCAAGGAAAGTGCTCTACCCTCTGAAATATCTTTCCATCCCCAAGAAGTCCGCATGTCACTTTTACCCAAGGTCACACAGTCAAATATTGGAATCTAAAAGTTTTTGACACCAGTGTAATCACTTTCTCCAGGAGGAAAGAAACTTCATTAATGAGCTGTTGCAATATACACTTTTAATTCTATTCTTCAATTAATTGGGCCTTTCTTTAAGCTTTAATTGCACTAAGTTGGAAATTTGTCTAATCATTCCTAATTTCTATTTAAGCTATTTGACGTCTGATTTTCGTGAAAAGAACTATCGTCTGTTTTAGTTCTTATTAAAGCTGTTATATTGGTAGTCATATGTCACATCACTGAACTGCTCGTCTATCTACTCACCCTTTTCTGGAGTGTGTTTTAGCAGTTTATCATTTGATTATTTCTCTTTCACCTTTGCTCCAGGATTCTTCGACACTAAATCTTCTGTTTCTCCACTGGCTACTCTAATTTGTAAGATTCCTCTGGCTTCCTTCTTTATAACTTTAATTTCTCCTTAGAGTCCTTCCTAAATCACGAGCCTTTAGGCACTATCAGCCTGCTAAGAGCAACTACTTGCCTATGAGCATAAGAGGACAATTTAGAAAGTGACAATCTCTAATTAGAGAAAAATCTAACATAAGGACAAGAGCTACTTTTCAATCTCTGGGTCCTAATTAATCTTAACTCAAAATGATATTCACTCTTTAACCAATGGTAAAGGACTTTCCTGTGTCCCTCAGGCCTTAATTAACCTTAGTTTCACCTATCAAGGTGACACTAATTGAGAAGTGTCCGCTCCAGATATACCAGAAAAAGGCAATCTGACAGAGACGCTGATCCCCAAACGCTGACTAGTTCATATGGTAACAGACAAATTGGCCCTAGATTTTCATATATACAGGAATTTTTAGCCCAGCACTGATCATTGTTAGCTTTCTTCTCCCTGCCTTCAGAAAAAGCATGAGTTTCAAATAAGAAACTTTGTGAAAGCAAAGCAGCCAAAAGAGAAGGAGCAGAAAAGAGAAATCTGTCTCCTCTCTGAAAAAGCATCCTGGAAATATCATGAATGCTACATTCTGGGCCTTTATTAATAATAGATGATTGTGTAAAGCAAGTGGGAAGAAAGAAAAATATATTTGTGAACAAGTAACAAAAGTCTATTGAAACCAATAAAATGGGCCAGAATGAGTAGGGCAATTGCCTTGCACAGAGTCAGTCTGGGTTCCCCGGCACTGCATATGGTTTACTGAGAACTGCCAAGAGTGATCCCTGAGTGTTGAGGCCGGATAACCCTGAACACTATTTGATGTGCCTCCTTCCCCAAACAAACAAACAAACAAACAATAAATGGGAAGATGCAATCAATCCTGCTAAATCCTACTCTTTAATTTCTTCATTAATTTTGAGGTTTCAGGGGTAAATTCAGAAGTATGTTTATTGTGTTTTTGTTTTTTGGTCACTGTGATTTTAAATACAGTTAGTGGCTTCATGCATACATTGTTCCAACTACGCCCTCCACAGGGGTGTCTCCACCCTCTCCCCTTGACTCTGGTCTCCTCTCCTCATGCCCCCCAACCCACTAGCCATCCCTCTACCTTGGTAAGCTCAGTGCAGTAGTTCTGAACTACAGTACTACTTCAGATCCATAGCTCTACAGTTCTGTAGTTCTGAGTCTACAGTTCTGTAGACCAGTGTCAAACAGGGAGGAGATTGTTTTGCTATTATTATACCACGACAGCTAATTAGAGAGAGAGAACAGAAGGGAATGCCCTGCCACAGTGGCAGGGTGGGGTGGGGGGAGATGGGATTGGGGAGGGTGGGAGGTACGCTGGGTTTACGGGTGGTGGAGAATGGGCACTGGTGAAGGGATGGGTTCCCGAACTTTGTATGAGGGAAGTTTAAGCACAAAAGTGTATAAATCTGTAACTGTACCCTCACGGTGATTCTCTAATTAAAAATAAATAAATTTAATAAAAAAATAAAAATAAAAAGAGGAAACTCCCAAGAGTGGTAGAGATAAGGACCAGGAGGTCTGTCCACAGCTTGGAAACCAGCCTCACATGCTGGGTGAAAAGGCAGCTGTGTTAGAGAAGGAAATAACAAGTAGAGAATGTTGGGAGGACCCACTCGGGTTGAAAGATGCATGACTATAGACCGAACATGATGGCCGCTCAATGCCTCTATTGCAAACTACAACACCCAAGAGGAAGTATAACAAAAGGGAATGCCCTGCCACCATGGGGTGGTGGGGGTTGGGGTGGGGGTGGTGGGAGGGATACTGGGAATATTGGTGGAGGAGAATGGGCACTGGTGGAGGGATGGGTAAATGATCATTGTATGACTGAAATGCAAACATGAAAGTTCATAAGTTTGTAACTGTACCTCACAGTGATTCACTAATAAAAAAAAATTTAATAAATAAATAAATAAATAAAAAAGAATTGTTTTTGAAGTGTTGAATTGGTCACAAAATGGCTCATTTATTTCTGGGCCATTTGTAAATGGGTATGAAAACAACAGACAGAAAATAATGGGCTGGAGCAACAGTATATCAGCTATGTGTATAACAGCACAACAGTGGAGTGATCACCTTGCATGTGGCTAACCTGGTTCAATTTCTAGCACCCCTTACTCTCTCCCAAGAACCATCAAGTGTGATTCCTGGGCATAGAGACTGGAGTCAGCCCTGAGCACTGCTGGGTGTGGCTCAGAAGCAAAATAGAAAACTATAGTATAAAGACTGTTAAAAATGATTTTATTTAAATAGTTCATTTAAAAAAGTAATGAGTACATTTGTCTGGAAACATTCAAAACAGCAATAACTAGTGTTTAGTCTCAGTATTTTCTTTTGTAACTTCTGAGTGTGAATCATAATTGTAAAGGTCTTCCAATTCTTAGGTATGATTCACTTGTATTTTTATAATTTTAGTTTTGACATATTTGCTTTTGAGTTTGAAAGGTGTTCTCTGGAAATAGAACAAGTATTCTGTTGCTCTGTTGATGCCACTCCATTTAATCTCTGATGCTATGATTGAGTTTCCAGGTGTGGCAATGATGCACTCTCCCAATCTCTCTCCATTCTAGATAATTCTCTCATTTTTATGACTCTTTATTTTGCACATGACACTGAGAATTAGATTCTGTAATCCTGAACAAAAGTAAGTTATATTTTTATTCAAATAGGAAACATATTGTTAATATAGAATTGACTTTCTCATGATTTGGAATGTCCTTACTCAAGGACATGATATGTTTCTACATGTGAAGTCCATCAAAAAATGTTTTTTCCAATTTATTTTCCAGTTATAGAATAGTTATGTACATGTCCATTGACTTATTTAGGTTATATTGGTTTATAAGAGAATAAATGTTTATATGGTTGGATATTTAGGTGTACAATATTAACACAACATGTATATAGTCAATATCCTCCACCACCGGAGCTGGTAGGGCATTTGCCTTGCACGAGGTTGACCCAGGTTCAATTCCCAGCATCCCACATGGTCCTCTGAGAACCGCCAGGATTAATTCCTGAGTGCAGAGCCAGAAGTAACCCCTGTGCATTGCCGGGTGTGACCCAAAAATCAAAACAAAAACAAGAACAAAAAAATATCCCCCACCACTGTTCATAGGAAGAGAATTTCACCCCTCTGGCTTCCCTCACACTTAGGTAGCCATAACTCCATCCACAGGGTCTAAGAATTTGTTTTCATTGGACATTGTTCTTTTTTTTTTACTTGATTTGCTTCTTTGCATACAAATTATTAATGAAACCATCTGGTATTTGTCTCTTCCTTTCTAACTAACTCCACTTAACATAACAACTTTAGTTTTATCCATGCTGTAACAAAAAATAAGAAGTCTTCTGTATCTCACAGTGACTCAATAAAAAAAATAAGATGTCATCTTCTGCTATTATCCATTTGTTTTTGTACTAGGTCATCACTTGGCTGTGCTCTGAATTTACTCCTGGGTCTATACTCAGGGACCACTCCTCGCAGGGCTCAGGGTACCATTTGGGGGTGACAGGAATTGAATCCAAGTAGGTTGCATGCAAAGCAAGTGATCTACCTACTATATTATCTCTCCATCTCCTGCTGTTATTAATTGTATAATACTTACTATGATATATTCAAACAAATTTTCTAATATACTTATTTGCATTCACCTTATATAAATGTTAACTATAACTAAGGGTTTTCTTAGTGTATTATTGCAGTTTTTCCTATAGATTTGTTTACTTTATGTTCATTGTTGTCACTTTTCAGAAATTTGATGTTTATTTTATTTTCCATTTGAGACAAATATATCTTAATATAATATTATTTGAAATTTGTAGGGGAAAGAATAATATACATTTTAATTTTGCAATTAAACCCTAATTTTATTTTAGTGATATCAAATAATGTTATCTATATCAATTTTATTCTTTATAACACATTATTATCTATGTATTCAATTTTTCCATTTCAAACTTGAAAGTAAGTTTATTGGTAATTGTCATAGCAGAGAGAAAAATATCTTCAATCTAAGACCTACTTGATAGAGTACTTTGCTTATACTTTCTAATTTTCTCTTTTATCTATTAGATATATCTTGGATGAAAGGAAGAGGATAAGAGAGTTTATAATAGTTTAAGTCTATGTATATTATTACATAAAATGCATTACTGTTATTTTATACTTTTAAATTCAAAACTTTTCTATCTTCATTATATAAATTGTACTTAGTACATCATACATGTTTGTGTTGATTAATGACTTTTAGTAGGGGGTCAAGCCCAGCAGTGCTCAGACCCTCGAGGTCCCCTGGAGCAAGGCCTGGTGGTGGAGGGAAGGAGAGGCACATGGTGCTGGGCCCTAACTCAGGACTTGCGCACCAGGCAACTGGCTAGCTCATGGGCCCTTTATGAAAGCTTCTGTACTTGACTTATGATAAAATTTCAATGTATGTCCTTTTTATGCTTTATTCAAGTATAAGTATACTAGATATAATTTCATTTTTAACTTTTCTGGAACATATGACTTAAGATATGACTTGAAGCAATAAAACTGACTTCTGCTATGTGATCCAATCCAATCCAATATCTTATTATTTTTCTAAATAAATTAAATTTATTTAAATATACTTATAAGTGCTTGCATTTAACTCTGTCATTTTATTTGCATGGGTTGTCATTGGTATACATATGTAAAGGTCTTTTACTGAGGATTATTTTCATTATTCTTTTTATTTAGAAAAGTTATGAAAGTGTTTTTTATTTTCCGGAAAATGAATGATGATCAGGGAGATGGCTTAAAAGATCTGAACACCTACAGCTGGAGAGATTGTACAGAGAGTAAGGAACTTATCTTGCATGCAAGCAGACCCTGGTTCCATACAGGAACCTCAGAAGGTTTCCCAAGCTCCACTGGGAGTGATCCCTGAGCAAAGACCCAGGAGTAAGCTCTGAAAATCACGAGGTGTGGCTCCAAAGCAAAACAAAAACCAAAATGTTGGAACACCTGCCCTGCAGGTACCAGTCTCTGAGTTTGATCCCTGTACCTCATACATGCCCCCTGAATTATCACTGGCTGTAGCTCTGGTGGCCCCCAGCACCATTGCATCTGAGTAAAAACCATATCAGTTCTCCTTTTTTTGTTCCAGTAGACATTTACTTCCAAGTCTCTATGCATTTTATTTCAATTTTCCTTATTCATGAAACTGGTCTTTTGAATGTCAGTTGAACTGGCTGTATTACTACACCCTCCCTCATTGAGAGATATCTACAAGTCAAGCATTCTAACTTTGGATCTTGATGAGAGTCATGATTTTATATGCATCATCTTTTTTCTGGTGGGAGTTATCTTTTTTTTCTTCTTCTGTTAATTTGGGGGCCACACCTCACAGCTCTCAGGGGCTAATCCTGACTCAATGCTCAGTGAGTACAAAATGCTGGGTGAGTAAGAAATCAGGCACAGGTCTTTAGCATGCAAAGCCTGTACCCAGCCACTTAAGCTATCTTTCTGGCTACTGAAGATGATCCTGAAAACAAAGTAACAAAGTAACTTGTTTCAGGCAGTTATGAGGATCAGTAAAATACCTAGAATTCCTCATAGGGAAAAAAAATCCTTTTTTTTAATGGAATAAAATGCAAACCAGTAACAAAAGCTAAGAACAGTAAATTATTTATCACTGTTATCAGTATTATCACTGTCATCCTGTCGTTCACCAATTTACTCTAGTGGGCTCCAGTAACGTCTCTATTTGTCCCAGCCCTGAGATTTTACTTATCTTTCCCAGCCTCTCCTTACTTATCTTTCCCAATGATTGGAGGCTCTTTCAGGCAGGGTCAGGGGAATGAGACCTATTGTTACTGTTCTTGGCATATCGAATACTCCACAGGGAGCTTGTCAGGCTCTTCCATGCAGGTGGGATACTCTCAGTAGCTTACAGGGCTCTCCGAGAGGAAATATATATATATATATGTATATATATTTCCCTTTATGATGATGTGTCCAAGAATATGTTCACTCATGTGTGAGACTCAGCCCAAGCGTGTGGAAAGTGGCCTGGAGAGTGGCGGCAGTTGGGTAGTGGAGGTTGGCTGCTGGCACTGGGTCCCTTGGGGCGGGGAGGGCTCTCACCTGTCCCAGGGGGCCCTCTGGGGCACCCTGAATGAAAACAGCCTGGTGCACACGGAGTCCAGTGGAATGCTTATGGGGGCCTCGTTTTTATACTCCCTTCTGGGAGAAGTAGCCGTGAATTCTGGAGGGTGGCCTATGAAGATATATAGTAAAAGACTAATATCCATGGCCCGGGAAAACAGGGTTAGGTGGACTGGTCAATGGTTGTATCTAATCACAAGTGTGTGTGTGGCTTAGGGTGGGTAAGATAGAGAAGGGACCAGTATGACAATATTAGCTGGGAATTATCACGCTAGGCAAGATCTGAGGGTTAAAAGTAGGTAAAGAGATATTCTTGATAACCTTTCAGTATCAATATTGCAAACCACAATCCCCAAAAGGGGAGAGGGAGGAAGAGAGAGAGAGAAAGAGAGAGAGAGAGAAAGAGAGAGAAGAGAGAGAGAAGAAGAAGAAGAAGAAGAAGAAGAAGAAGAAGAAGAAGAAGAAGAAGAAGAAGAAGAAGAAGAAGAAGAAGAAGAAGAAGAAGAAGAAGAAGAAGAAGAAGAAGAAGAAGAAGAAGAAGAAGAAGAAGAAGAAGGAGAAGGAGAAGAAGGAGGAGGAGGAGGAGGAGGAGGAAGAGGAGGAGGAGGAGGAGGAGGAGGAGGAGGAGGAGGAGGACAACGACGATGACGACAATGACGAAGATGAGGTTGAGGATGAGGGCGAGGAGGACAAAGAGGAGGATTTACAAATATTAATATTTATTTAATCCTGAGTCAGTCAGTGAGTTGCCCCAAACTTTCCTATACAGATGTTTGAGTGAATTTTCATTTGTGTAACTTTTTTCCATTTCAAAGAGTACAAAAATGTTTTAGACACATCTAACTTTTGTGAGACCTGTGCTCATGTATCTCTAACACCCACTGTTAAGAAATCCTTACAATATTTCCCCATGATCCTGTGAGTATCCAGAACTAGGACAACGACCCTCTAAATTCCCATTCTTTGCTGCATATATTATGAATTTATGATTAGATGAGTTACTTGTCCTCAATGATCAACTGAAATAAAATGCTTGTTAATGGAAAAATAAAAACCAATATCAGTTCTGTACATCTAGAGACTGGTCTGACAGTGAAGGCAGAATATTGCTGAGCTAGTCCTCTCTATCTCCCCAGACATTACTGATAATCTACACCCCTGAATAAAAAGACAAATTGAATTTCCCAAGTTGTGGAATGAATGCAGAAGCAACAGACTGCATGGGGATGATGGTGCGAGAGAACAATTCTGACTCTGCTCCTGCAGGCTGGGCCACTTTCCCAGTGGGATAAGGGAAAAACTGCGAAAAACCAATGACTTTGTGCCTGCTGGTTTGGGCAGGGGATGGGGTAAGGGTGGTGGTGGGGGAATGCAACACCTGTATTTAGCGTGTTCGCTTTTGGTTGCAAGATAGTATGTGATGAGTAATGTTTTTAATGCTACTTTAATTTTTTAAAAACATGATTTTCAGATGAGAAGAGGTTTTTAAAAATCTGCTTCTTTTCAAAAGTTCTGAGATAACACAATGGTGCTAATTAAGTTCTTTTCTCCCTCAGTGATTTTGACTGCTTCTTGTACATGTTATCATTAATGATTTTGCTGATGCTCAATGGCATACCCAAAGAGTAGTTAATGCCTTGGTTTTCATCTTAGTTGTTCTACAGAATCATCAGGAAGGATCAATGCTGTCCTAGGACACAGATATGCATCTTTTTTCGTTCCACAAGAAGAGATTATGAATGTGATGAGCTACATATTTGTACAGCATGGTTAGAGTTAATTTACAGATACTTTTGGTGCAAATGCATCTGTCTACACAGATGAGAAATGTAAAGTAACAAAAATATAAGTTTTCATGGTGTCATTTTAAAAATTGAATCACTATGAGATAGTTACAAAGCTCTCATGTTTGAGTTTCAGTACTACAATGGTCAAACACCTATCCCTCTACCAGTGTACACTTTCCACCACAAATGTCCTGAGTATCCCCCCCATCCATCACACCTCCTGACTCCATGAAAGACAATTTTACCCCATACTCTATACTTTTGGGCATTATGGTTTGCAATACAGATAGTGACAGACTGTCATGTTTTGTCCTTTATCTACTTTCAGCACATATCTCCCATTCTGAACGATCCCTCCAATCATCATTGACTTAGTCATCCCTTCTCTATTCCAACTGCTTTCTCCCTCAGCTCATAAGGCAGGCTACGAACCATTGAGCAATATTCCTGGCTCTTTCTCTGCTATCCTTGGGGATCAGTATCATATTATGTCATTTTGTATTCCAGAAATGAGTGCAGTCATTCTGTGTCTATCCCTCTCTTTCTGATTCATCTCACTTGGCATGATACTCTCGATGGCCATACACTTAGAAACAAATTTCATGAGTTCATCTTTCCTAACAGCTGCATAGTATTCCATTGTGTAGATGTGCCAAAGTTTCTATAACCAGTTGTCTGTTCTCAGGCACTTGGGTTGTTTCCAGGTTCTGGCTAATGTGAACAGTGCTGCAATGAACATACAGGTGCAGATGTCATTTCTGCTGTGCTTTCTTGCACCCTTGAGGTATATTCCCAGAAGTGGTATTGCTGGGTCACATGGAAGCTCAATTTCCATATGACCATTTTTTAACGAATGTCCATACTGTTTTCCAAAAAGGCTGGACCAGTTGGCATTCCAACCAACAATGAAAAAGAGTCCCTTTTTTCCCACATTCGTGCCAGCACTGGTTGTTCTTGTTCTTTTTGATGTGTGCCTGTCTCTGTGGTGTGAGATGATATTTTATTGCTGTTTTGATTTGCATCTCCCTGATAATTAGCAATGTAGAATATTTTTTCATGTGCTTTTGGCCATTTGTATTTATTTTTTGTATTTTATTTTATTGCATTTATTTGTTTTATTGTATTTATGTATTTTTCATTTCTTCTCCCCATTTTTTTATGGGGTTGAAGGTTTTTGTTTCTCATATAATTCTACTAGTGTCTTCTATAGCCTGGTATATCAACCCCTTATCAGATGGGTATCAGGTAAATATTCTTTCCCATTTTGTAGACTCTCTCTATATTTTGGTCACTGTTTCTTTTGAGGTGTGGAAGTTTCTTAGTTTAATGTAGTCCCATTTGTTTATGTTTGATTCCACTTGCTTGTTCAATGGTGTTTCATCCTTAAAGATGCTTTTGTTTATGTTTGATTCCACTTGCTTGTTCAATGGTGTTTCATCCTTAAAGATGCTTTTAGCTTCAATGTCATGGAAGGTTCTGCCTACATTTTCCTCCATGTACCTTATGGATTTAGGTCTGATGTTGAGGTCTTTAATTCACTTTTATCTGACTTTTGTGCCTGGCATTAGACAGAGGTCAGAGTTCATTTTTTTTTCTGCCAGTAGCCATCAAGTTTTCCCAGCACCACTTGTTGAAGAGGCTTTCCTTGTTCCTTTTCACATTTCTTGCTCCTTTATCAAAGATTAAGTGACCATATATTTGAGAGTCTGTGACAGAATATGTAACACTTTTCCATTGGTCTGCAGGGTTGTTATTAGTCCAATACCATGTTGTTTTAACTACTGCTTTGTAGTACAGTTTGAAGTTGGAGAAAGTTATACCTACCATCTTCTTTTTCCAAAAAGTTTCTTTATTTGTTTGGGATTTATTGTTCCATATGAATTTCAGGAGTGTTTTGTCTATTTCTTTGAAGGATGTCATAGGTATCCGGATAGGGACTACAAATCTGTATAGTGCTTTGGGGAGAATTGTTAATTGATAATGTTCATCCTCACTTCCCTTGAGCATGAGATGTGTCTCCATTTCCTGGTGTCCTCTCTTATTTCCTCAAGTAGTGTTTTGCAATTTTCTTTATATAGGTCCTTCACCTCTTTAGTTAAGCAGAGTCCAATGTACTTGATTTTCTGAGGCTTTAATGTGAACAGGATTGTTTTTTTAAATATCTCTTTCTTCTATTTCATTATTTGTATATTGGAAAGTCATAGGCTTTTGGGTATTGATTTTGTAGCCTGCCACTTTACTATACAAACCTATTGTTTCTAGGAGCTTTTTTGTAGTCTTTAGGATTTTATAAGTATAGTATCATATCATCCACAAATAGTGGTAGCTTGACCTCTAACCCATCAATAATAATACTTTCTGTGAGATTATGGTAGATGGTTTGACTATATTGAGGAAAGTTCCTCCAATGTTCATTTTTCTGAAAGTTTTCATCATAAACAGGTGCTGGATCTTGTCAAATGCTTTCTCTGGGTCTATTGATATGATAATATGGTTTTTACCTTTTATTGATATGATTGATTATGTTGGTTGCCTTGTGAAGGTTAAACCATCCTTGCATCCCAAGAATGAGTCCTACTTGGTAATGGTATATTATCTTTTTGATGAGTTGTTGGATTCTGTTTGCCAGGATTTTGTTGAGTATCTTTGCATCTCTGTTCATCAGGTATGTAATTCTCTTTGTTTGTGGTATCTCTGTCTGATTTTGGTATCAGGGTGATATTTGCTTCATAGAAACTGCTTGGAAGTGTTTCTGATTCTTCAATTTCCTGAAAAAACTTGAAAAGGACTGCGAATGAGTCCTCTTCAAAGATTCGGAAGAAGTCACTAGTGAATCTATCTGGGTCAGGACTTCTGTGTTTGGGGAGACTCTTTATTACCGTTTCAATTTCCTTGATGATGATAGGTCTGTTCAGGTACTCCATGTCTTCTTGGTTCAGTCTCAGAAGGCTACAGGAATCCAGGAATTAATACATTTCCTTGAGATTTTCTTGTTTCAGGGCATAAAGCTTCTCAAAGGAATCTCTGAAGTTCCTTTGAATTTCTGTAGTTTATGTTGTGATGTCCCCCTTTTTGTTTCTGATTTTGTTTGTAAAGATTCTCAAAGTAATCTCTGATGATCCTTCAGACATAGAAAGATTGCACTCATCTGTGAAATATAAAGCAACAGAATTGGAGACTAACACCCAAGAATAGTCGCGATAAGTACCAGGAGGTTTGCTCCATGGCTTGGAAGCTGGCGGCACATGCTGGGAGAAAGGGAAGGGAATAAAGAAGGGAACACCAAGTAAAGGGGGTCTGGAGGATCTGCTTGGCATGGGAGATGTGGACTGAAAGTAGACTATAGTCTGAACATGATGTCCACTCAATACCTCTATTGAAAACCATAATACCCAAGAGGAGAGAGAGCAAAAGGGAATGCCCTGCCACAGAGGCCGGGTGGGGGCGGTGGGAGGAATACTGGGATCATTGGTGGTGGAGAATGGGCATGGTGGAGGGATGGGTACTTGATCATTGTATAACTGAAATGCAAGCATGAAAATTTGTAAGTCTACAACTGTAACACATGATGTTTCACTAATATTTTTTTTTAAATCTCTGATGATCCTTTGAATTTCTGTAGTTTGTGTTGTGATCCCCCTTTTCATATCTGACTCTGTTTATTAAGGTTTCTCTTTCCCTTTCTTTGTGAGTCTTGCTAAAGGTTTATTCATATTATTTATTTTCTCAAAGAACCAGCTCTTGGTCATTGAGTTTTATTTTTTCCTTCCTCCTGCCTGGGTTGGGCTCCTTTTGTTGGTCATTCTCCAAGAGCTTAAGCTGTGAGGTTTGGTTACTTATGTGGGCTCGCTCTTCCATCGTGAGGAGTGCTTGTAGAGCTATAAACTTTCCTCTTAACTCAGCTTTTGCCGTGTCCCATAAGTTTTGATAACTCATATCTTCATTTTTGCTTGTGTCCAGGAATCTTTTGATTTCCTCTTTGATTTACTTTCTTTTTTTTAATTTTTAAAATTTTATTGAATCACCATGAGATAGTTACAAGCTTTCATCTTTGGGTTACAATTTCACAATGATCAAACACCCATCCCTCCACCAGTACACATTCCCCACCACCAATATCCCGGGTATACCCCCCGTTTCCCACCTTCCTCCTGCCTCTTTGGGATGCTCCTTCACTGTTGGTAGGAATGCTAACTGGTCCAGCCTTTCTGGAAAACAATATGGACAGTCCTTCAAAAACTAGAAATTGAGCTTCCATATGATCCCGCAATACCACTTCTGGGAACATATCCCGAGGATGAAAAAAAAGCACAGTAGAAATGACATCTGTACCTATATATTCATTGCAGCACTGTTCACAATAGCCAAAATATGGAAACAACCCGAGTGCCCTAAAACAGATGACTGGTTAAAGAAACTTTGGTACATCTACACAATGGAATACTATGCAGCTGTTAGGAGAGATGAAGTCATGAAATTTGCTTATAAATGGATAAACATGGAGAGTATTATGCTAAGTGAAATGAGTCAGAAAGAGAGGAACAGACATAGAGGGACTGCGCTCATTTGTGGAGTATAAAACAACATCACATGAGGCCTCCACCAAGGACAGTAGATACAAGGGCCAGGGGGATTGCCCCATAGTTGGAAGACTGCTTCATGAGCGGAGGGGAGAAGGCAGATGGAATGGAGAAGGGATCACTAAGAAAATGATGGCTGGATGCATGCCGAATGATATACTTTCTAAGCTACTTGTTGTTCAGTAATAAGCTATTTAATTTCCAGCTTTATTTTCTGTTTGTGTGTGTATGTTTACTTCTATTTTCAGTGTATCATGGTTTGAGAAGATTGTTATTACAATCTCTAACTTCTTAATTTTATGGACGTATGTTTTGTGGCTCAGCATATGGTCTGTCTTAGAGAATGTCTCATGCACACTTGAGAAGAATGTGTATTCAGCTTTTTGTGGATGAACTATCCTATAAATATTTACTAAGCCCCTTGCTTTTATTTCTTGCCTCAGATAAAGTATGTCTCTGCTAAGCTTGAGTCTGGTTGATCTACTAAGAGGTGATAAAGAGGTGTTAAAATCTCCCACTAGTGTTGTGTTGCTATCAATGTCTTTCCTCAATTCTAAGAGTAGTTGTTTTAAGTATTTTGCTGGTACCTCATTAGGTGCATATACATTAAGGAGTGTAAGTTCTTCCTAACATACAGACCCCTTGATCAATAAGAAATGACTTTCACTGTCTCTTGTGTCTCTCTTTAGTCTGAAATCAATGTGGTCTGATACCAGAATGACTATCCCAGCTTTTTTGAGGGAGTTGTTTTCCTGCAGAATTGTTTTCCAGCCTTTGACTTTGAGACTGTGATTGCTCTGACTGTTCAGATGTATTTCTTGTAGGTAGCAGAATGTTTGCTTCAGTTTTCTGATCCATCTTGCCACTTTGTGCCTTTTAATTGATAGATTTAGCCCATTGACATTGAGAGAGATTATTGTTATGGGGTTTTGTCCCATATTTATGCTGAAGTTTGGCATATTTGAGGGGATTGTCTTGTCTTAAAGTAGCCCATTTAGTTGTTCTTGAATCATGGTTTTGAGTCTATGAAGTTCCTGAGTTGTTTTTTGTCTGCGAAACTCTGTTGTTCTTTGCCTTATGAAAGAGAGTCTAGTGGGTAAAGTATTTTGGTGAGGCGTTTATTTCATTGAGATTTTTCACTCTATCTCACCACTGTCTTCGGGCCCTGAGGGTTTCAGATAAATGGGCTGTAAATCTTAAGGGTGCTCCTTTATAGGAAATTTTTTTCTCTGGTCTTGCTGCTTTCAGAATTTTGTCAGTTTCTGTGGTTTTTGTCATTCTGATACGATGTGTCTTGGAGTATTTTCATTTGGATTTCTTCTAGATGGAACACTTTGGGACTCCTGAATCAGGTTGCCTGTGCTCTTCAGCTCTGGAAACAACTTAGCAATGATGTTTTTGACAGTTTCTTCTTTGTCAGAGTTTTCTTCCTGTCCCTCTGGGACTCCAATGATTCTTATGTGATTCCTCTTGGCTTAATCTCGATTTTCTCTTGACATCTGTTGGTTTGAGGCTCTTTTCCATTTTCTGCTGTTGTCTGGAGATTCTCTGCACCTCATCTTGGAGCTCACTGATTCTGTCCTCAGCAGCTGTTACCCTGTTGCTGAGGCCTTTCCCAGAGTTTTTCAATTTTCCTATCAGGTTTTTCAGATATGTCATTTCTGTTTGTAATTTTGTTTGCATTTTCCTTATTTTTGCTCTCAAACCCTTGTATTTTATTGACAGTGCATTCTATTTTTTTCTTTTAGCTCCCTATGTATCCTTAATAGATCCCTTCTAAATTCCTTATTAGGAAGGATGTCTAACTCACTATTACTGGTTGGGTCATCTAAGTAATCCTGGTGGGTTTCTGCATTGCTTTACCATCGTGACCTGTGTGGATTGGACTTTCACGTTCACCACTACTATTGTGTTTTTGGTGTAGTATTGAGGTAGGGGTTAATGAAGTATTTACCTAATGTGTTTTGATAATCAGGCTGCCCTAGTGAAAGATCGAATAAAAGCTAATTTATGGTTCTTATGGAGTACAGTGAGGGGGTTAACTTGCTGCTACATTAGCAGCCGTGGCTCCAGAACCCATTCCACTAGGCTTCTGACCTGTAATTTGAGATTTTTGGGTCCTTGCAGCTGGCAACCAGAGTTAGGGCTATCTCCTCTGGGTCCCAGTGGTCCTGCAGAGTTCTAGACACAGCTCCAGCCCACGCCCAGCCATGGATCTTGTCCGGTCTTTCACAAGATTGCATTGCTGTTGAAGGCAGCTCCACTTTCTATAGGACTTGTTACCTCATTTGTTTTATTCTTACAAATGGTTAAAATTTGAACCTCACAAATGTGTCCCATTATATCAAGAATTTGGAGCTTTAGGCAGTCTCACTAATAATATTAGTTTATCGATCAGTAATGGAGGTTGATCAGTATTGTGAAGAGGAACCCCCACAGGCACAGTCAGTGGCAGAACTTGTAGCTTTTTGGATTAAAAAGTGGAATGAAGTTTGTTTAAAAGGTGCAAATTCTATAAACTGCTCTAAGTTAAGGTTTAAGCATTTTTTTGATTGAATGTCATAAACTTTGCAGGCATATTTATAGCCATCTGCATATTTCTGAACTATTCTAAATTTTATCCACACCCTTACATTACAAACAGAAATTAAATAAAGTGCACTAGACATGTGGTGGTATAGACAGAATTAGAATATGGCCCACCCATTATTCAGTTTGATGACCTGAATATCAACTAAAGAGTAGGAGAACAAATACCAGAAGTGTATGTCAAATTTATATGGAATAACATCTAATGCCACTTCTGAAGTCACACATGCTTGTCAACAAAGTTCAAGAACTGTTTCTGAGCTGCATTATCCTGGTTTTCTACCTGCCATACACTGTTCAGGAGAACCACTTAAACAAGGTCATCATAAAAGATCTACTTTGACTCATAAGGTTAGGCAAGAAACTATTTCAAGAAAGATAGAAATATTACTGGCATCATGTAAGAGTAACATTTATAATATACTTTGGAATATTTATCAAAATACCAATGACAACTTGAAAAGTACAATAGGACAAATAACTCTAAAATTTGTGTGGAGCCATATAAGGCTGAGAAGCCAAAGCAATTCTGAGAGAAAAGAAGAAAAAAACAGAGCCTAAAATAAATCTCAAAAGAGATGAACTAGCAGGAAAAATTCTTTGGACATCCTTTTCTAGCTGAGACATTCAGAGCACTCTTGGAGGGGGATGTGCTAGCACCTGCACCTCCCCCCCAAAGCCCTGAAAGCCTCAGGACTGAGGCTCAAGGAGAACTAAACCTGCTGAAAAACTAAGGTACATGGGTCCCTGGTCAAAACCCCCAGGTGTTCTCGGAGCCGGATGGGGTTTCTGGGCTGCCTACCCCCACCTCCTTGTACTTCCCAAAGCTCCAGCAGCCATGCCCATGAACACCTCTGCTGCTGCTATGTAAGCTCATCTATCAGCCTTGTTCCAGAGACGTAGAAGTAAATCTCAGAAGAGGTCAACTAGGCACAAAATTTTCTCAGACATAGTCCAGTTAAAAATTTAACTCTAGCTATACTACACAAAACCAAAAGACTGATACACCAGACTGGATGGGAAGTAACATTGAAGCCAATTAATCTCAGTTAACAAAAACATTAACACAGGAGGCTTAATTTGCAACAACATTTTAGTAATACCTCAGACAAGAATTCTATGTACCCATGATAAGATACAACAGTTTTCACTACTTTTCTTCTAAGAAAATTTTTTTGATCATGTTGTTATCCATTTATTGGTAACAAGTAATATAAAATAAGTTATTGTGGGTCTTCTATGTGGGCAGGCCTGAGGGGTGATTTGGAAACTGGAGATAATGCGAGACGGAAGGTGACAATGGTCATGGAATTGGTGTTGGGATATTGAATACTGTAACAAATCATCATAAACAACTTTGTAAACCACAGTGTTTAAGTAAAGTGTGTGTATTTGTGTATGTGTGTGTGTATTTATGTGGGTGGAGATTTTACATTCCCTGATTTCAAACTGTCCTACAATAAAATAATAACTAAAACCATGTAATGTTAGAACAATATCTGGCACAAACCAAGTGAATAGAAGAGCTTATAAATAAACCCAGACACAATTTCTAATCCATGACTAATTTCTAATCCATGACTAAGTACAAATTCATATTCTCACATTCGGTAGAGAAAACAAAACCTCTTCAAAAATAATTTTTGGAAAACTTGGCTGTTGAGTCCCAAAAATACCCCAAATAAATAAGAATTTAAAAATTGATGACTTTTTATGATATTTTTTAGGTGGGAGGTTAGGGTCACACTCATTGTTTCTCACGGACTATTCCTGACAGGTCAGGAGTAAATCCTGGTGATGCTCAGGGGACCATATGTGGTGCCAGATATTGAAATGGATTCAGCCACATGCCTAACTAGTGCCTTAACTCCAGTGCTGTTTCTATAGTCTCTCAATTATTATTTTGACTATATATAAAAATAAAGCTAAAATAAATTAATTGCTTAGAAATTAGACTTTAAATCTAAGATACAGGAAAGAAAACACAGGTAATATACCCCAGAACCTCAACATCAAAGATGAATTTGGAGACTCAAAATTTGGAGATTACAAGTGAAATGGAACTTGTAGTTACTCAAAGTGGAATAACTGAGGAAGTGAGAAATAATTACTGGATGGTTTAACTCAGACGTGAATGATTAAAGCACAATAAGTAAAAACAAACTAGAAAAGTAACAACAAAATTAACTTCTTAACTTGGGGGAAGCTATAGTAGATATCAGAGAAAGAGTAGCAGTGGGAGAAATAGCTAGTAAGCTACTTTAATAGTGATATGATGATAGAACTATGGAGCCAAGAATAATCAGTCTTATGCATATTTAAAGGTGAAGCTTTAGCCCTTAAATCCTATAGTATTGCAAGCCATTTGTAAATCAATTAAAATAAAATAAGTTAGGCTTTTTAATATAGGTAGACATAATAAGCTCTAAGTTAAATTTGAACACAGTTTTCTGTAAGTTTCTTGCAGATAACTATAAATTCTTTCAACTCATACATGCTTTATATATGTCATACACAGTATACATAACCACATTTAGAGAAACATTTTCAGTGCATATACTCTAAATAAAATCTTAGCAAATTGTACGCAATGATACATTAAATGCCTTATCTACCAAGATAAAGTGGGATTTATTCCAGGGATGCAAAGATGGTTCAATATAGCAAACCGATTAATGTAATATGTTACATTAATAAAAAGACAAAAATGATGTTATCATCTCTACTTATATGAAATGTTTGACAGGATTCAACATCCATTATAATCCAAGCACCCAACAAAAAGGATATTGAAGGACTGTTTCTCAGTAATGTAAAGGCTGTATACAATAAACCCAAAGCCAGCAGTCTGTTAATTGGATAAAAACTAAAAGCCCTTTTTGCTAAGATCAGACAATGACGAGTATGTCTACTTTCACAGCTAATATTTAACATAGTGATGAAAGTCTTTGTCACATCAATTAGACAAGAAAAAAGAGAAATTCAAATTGCTAAATGAGTCAAGCTATAGCTATTGGCATGTGACATAATATTTATATAAAAACTCTAAAACCTGCCAAAAGACACTCCAAGAAAAAAACAATAATTCTACAGCACTAGAGTAGCAAGCTAAAAAAAAACCATTTAAATACATGTTTAATAAAAACACCTTCAAGTTTATTAAAATTAGTCTAAGGAAGTATGTGAAAAGCTAGTAACAATTATAAACCACTTATCACTGTATCACTGTCATCCTGTTGCTTATCGATTTGCTTGAGAGGGCACCAGTAACGTCTCCATTGTGAGACTTGTTGCTGGTTTTTTTTTTTTTGCATATAGAATACACCACGGGTAGTTTGCCAGGCTCTGCTGTGCGGGCGAGGTACTCTTGGTAGCTTGCTGGGCTCTCCAAGAGGGGCAGAGGAATCAAACCTGGGTCAGCTTGTGTAAGGCAAATGCCCTACCTGCTGTGCTATCGCTCCAGCCCATAAACCTCTTATACAGGAAATAAAGGAAGACATAAGGAAATGGAAGAATGTTTCTTTGTTTATGAGTTGAAGAATCAGCATAATTAAAATTACCATTTCAACATCATCCAAATCAAAATTCTCATGTTTTTTTTCAAAGATATCTCCCACTAAACTCTGTATGAAACATCAAAACCCCAGTATAGTTAAAGCAAATCTGAGATAAAAAGATGGGAGGTGTGGTCTTTGCAAGTAAAATAATCAAAGCTACATGGTACTGGAACAAGAGATTCTCAGGTCAATGAAACAGAATTGAGAGCCCAGAGGTTAATCCTCAAATGTTTGAACAGCTAATGTAGGACCAAATAACTTACCGCATGAACTGGAACAAGTAGAGTCTCTTCAACAAGTGGTGCTAGGAAAACCAGATAGCCAGAAGGGGAAAAATGTAATTAGATTCCTATCTCACACTGAACAGAGATTAATTCAAAATGATTTGAAAATCTTGATATTAAATTTGTTTCAATTAAATATAGTGAGGATAATATCCTCAGTTCTCTCCAAGATCTTGACCTCAGAGGACTTTTCAATGATTTAAGCCTATTTGCCAAGCAAATATAAGCAGAAATAAACAAATGAGAGCACATCAAACTAAAATACATCTGCACTACAAAAGAAATTAGGCCTAAAACTGCAGACCAAGGGATAAATACAGGGGCAGAGGGGACACTGAAACAGTAGTGGAAGGAGGCGTCTTTCTGGGGGAGAGTGTGTAGTTGGAGTATGTTATGCATGAAAGCTTATCAGGACAGTATTACAATCCACAGTGTTTAAATTGTTTTGAAAAAGTGCTTTTCATAGAAATAGGCAGGGGAGAGGGCATGGGAGAGAAACTGGGACATTATTGGAGGGAAGTGAACATGGGTGAAGTAATTGTTGGAGCATTATGTGTCTGCAGCTCATCATGAATACCTTTGTAAATTACAGCTCCTTAATAAAGACGGTGCCGTTTTCTCTCTTCTTTTGACTAAGAGAAAACATTTGCAATCTTTCATTAAAGGGCTAATTATATATATGCATATATGTGCATACATGTATCACTCTCAAAGGTCAATAACAACAATACCCTAAAAAACCAAACAACCACAATTAATCAATGGGTAAAGGAGTTGGACACTTCTTAAGAAGATATATATATATACACACACACACAATCTGAAAACAATAAGCATGGCCAGGGATGGGGTGAAAAAGGGACTCTCATCCACGGCTGGTTGAACTATTGCCTGGTTCAGCCTCTTTGAAAAATGGCTCAGAGTCTTCTCAAAAAACTACAAGTAGAACTTTAATCTGCATTATTTGGCATTTACCCCTAAAAGCACATATACATTGATCTGAAAGGGTATATGTGATTGTATGTTCACCACAGCGTTGATTATAATGGCCAAATCTGGCCAAAATTCCAGTAATAGATGAAAGGAAAAAAATCTGTGTTAGATTTACACCATGGAATACTACTCTTGCAAGTGTAATGAGTTCAAAAGAAAAAGACAAATATCAGATGATCTTGCTCTTACACCAATTATGAAATAACAAAGGAAGAGATTAGATACTAATGGAAAAAAATTCTGAGCTATGGTCAACAAATTGGGAACTGAGGAGACTAAGGCAGAGAGGATTATACCTGGGGACAGTGGCGCACAGATTGTCACTCACTGGTGAAAGTTATTTGCAGTAGCCCTGCAAATACAAAGCAGATTTCAAACCATTACTATGGACTGGAGCGATAGAACCGTGGGTAGGGCGTTTGCCTTGCACATGGCTGACCTGGGTTCTATTCCTCATATTCAATAAGCCAAAAACAGTAACAACAAGTCTCACAATGGAGATGTTACTGGTGCCCACTAGAGCAAATCAGTGAACGATGGGACAACAGTAAACAGTGCTACTATGGTTCCTCAATAAAAACTGATTTAGAATTTTTCTAAAGCTTTCTTCAGATCATTGTAAATCAGGTGTTTATCTTAAAGATGTCATATATTTTTCTTATAAAATTATTTATAAGTTACTATAATGAAACCAACAGGTTTAGAGCAGAACTGAAGTTATATAATACGTTAATTTCTGGCAATGAAATTAGTATAGATAAATATCAATAGGTTATATTGCTTGTGTGTCAGATTAGCCTCTGAAACATGTAAATTTTAGGCATGTCTATGAACATTTACTTGTAGAGGTCAAAAAATAAATATTAATTCCCTCATAGCTCACAAAACATAACTTCCTCCTGGTTTCCTTCTTCTCATCTTGGAGCTCCTCCATCTTTTGCTCAGTTTCTTTTTCCACTGTTCAGAGCTTCTATTGACTATTTTTTTATATCACCTACCATGTTCTTTGTTTCTGTCATTTCTGTGATAGCTTTTCATTTTGAATCTCATACTTGCTTGTGCTTTGCTGACTACTATGTTTTAGAAGCCAGAGTTAAAAACTTAGTTATGTAAGTGCTAATAGGCAGTATACTATATTATATTAAATTATTTGAATTTTATTTATATAAGTTAAAATCATATAGCAATTAATTATTACAAATTAACTTTTGTTGATTTATCTTCTGATAATTTCACTTGCCTTTCTTTAAATTTTGTTGGAGCAAACTATGAAATAAATTTTTTATGTGCTTGCAAGGGGCCTGGCTGAGGGATGGCAGGAACCCTGGAGATACTGGTAGTAGGATTGGTGTTGCAACATTGTATGTCAGAAACAATTCTATTATTAATAACTTTGTAAATCTCAGTGTCTCTCTCTATATATATGTATACACACAAACACGCACACACACGCACACACATGTATATCTATATATCTATATACAGATATATATATACACACATATGTATAATTTTCTTGTTATATGTAACAACTACAATTTCAAACATTTTTTCCAGGTCCAGTAAGTTTCCCATCACTAGGGACTGTGTACTTGTGCACTTATAAAATTCATATAGTAAGTTTTAGTAGGAATTTGGGAGGTGATTTAGGGTAGGAGAGTGGAGCTTTCTTGATGGAAGTTCTCATAATAATATATTTGCATGTACGTCTCTTAAATATTATACATTAATTTGATGATGTCAAATCAACCTTTAATCCTGCCATTATTGTAGAACTATAATGCTAGGCATCAAAGTACAATAATTTAGGACAGTTTTAAAAAATAACTCTCTGTTGTTCATGGTCCCACCACCCCAAGACAATTAGCTGAGAAATATTTTTTCTCATGACCTGTTAACTTAATAAAAAGAAGATAGTTGTGCATATGATATTGCTCAATTAAATAGCCTTCTTGTAGGCTATTTCTTTAAATTCTAAGGGCTATTCATTTAATTTGGTTATAATTTAGTTTCATATTAACTTATCAGAATCCTTGTGCTTAACATAAGTTTAAATTGAGTTGTTTAAGTTGATGTGCATAAATATATAAATAAATTATTTACTGATAGTGGATATACTGGAGTGCCAAATATATTAAACTCAGGAAAGTACATATAAACCCTTAATAAATAAGCTTGCACAATATATGCTTTTAACAGAGTTAAAGAAAATTTAAAAATGACTCAAAATTCTACCAAAAAAAGGACTCACCATATATTGTACCAATTCTTATGATATACAATTAGTCTCCAATAATGTAGTTCTTTGTAAAATGATAGATCATGAAGTTCATGATATTAGGGCCATAATTATCAATTATTTCCTATAAATTGGCACAAATAAAGTAATAATCATCTTGGTTTTTGGCTTAATTGAGGTGGTACATTTTCTACCTGTGTATTACTGTTCTCTATACCCATTTCTAGATAACAACTTACATATGCACAAGCAAAGCAATAAAATACTTGGACATTATCTCTTAAGGGTTTATTGGAACATTCTCCAACCTTTTCCGTTTGCGTTTGAGCTATAGCACAGCGGTTGGGTGTTAGCCTTTCACTCGGCCTACCCGAGTTTGATTCCTTCGCCCCTCTCGGAGAGCCCGGCAAGCTACCGAGAGTATCGAGCTCGAGCAGCAGAGCCTGGCAAGCTACCCGTGTATTGGATATGTCAAAAACAGTAACAATAAGTCTCTCAATGAGAAACGTTACTGGTGCCTGCTCGAACAAATGAATGAGCAACGGATGACAGTTTGAGCTATATAGCTGGCAGTACTCAGAGATTACTCATAGTTCCTAGATCTGGAATCACTCTTGGTTGTACTCAGGGGACCATATGTGGTGCCAAAAATCAAATCCAGGTTGCCATGTGCCAGGGCTTAAGATCAATGCCTTAAGCCCTGTTCTCTCTCTCTCTCTCTCTCTCTCTCTCTCTCTCTCTCACACACACACACACACACACACACACACATACACACACACCACACATATGTACACATGCACAATGCACATATCCCTACCTTACAAGATCGAATTCAATTTGATTTTATTTATTTAGGATTTTGAGCCACAGTGCTTGGGGCTTACTTTTGCCTCTGGGCTCAGGAATTACTCTTGGTGGGTCTTGCAGGACCATATAAGGTTTCAGGTTGGCCACATGCAAAATGAATGCCCTGCCTGCTGTACTATTTCTCTCAGCCCCAGTTTTGGCAGAAGAAATTTGCTACCAGTTGAAGCAGAATAATAGTACCAGTTAAGTTAGTACTGGCTTTTGGTTACTTAGTTTTTGCTTTTAATATCTTATTCTTTCACATCTAATGAAGAACAAAAAAATCAAAGTCACAAGAAACTTTTTATCTAGACAAGATGCAGTTGGGTAGATATTATATGATAGAATGTGTAATATATGTCTTTGGAAAAATTCGCTTGAAGAACATAACATGTAGTTGATGCCTTTCTTCTGGCTGAACAGTGTGGGGCATTGTGTTGTGTTGGAACCCTGAGACTTGGGATACATTGTGTCACTCTGCCTGGCCTTAGTCTTTCCTTCTTAGAGAAATACTCTTTCTCTATTCTTTTAAAAACGTGTTTGAAAGGTTGGAGACATGGTACAGCGGGTAGTGCACTTGTCCTGCATGCAGCCAACCTGGGTTCGATCTCTGGCACCCCATATGGTTTGCCGTGCACCATCAGGGCTAACCCCTGATCATTGCCAGGTATTGTACCAAAACAAAAACAAAAATGTGTTTGAATTTATAAATATATTACAGAGAAACTTCTTTTGTATCTTAAGTAAAGCAAGAAACTTGGTAGGATTTCATCATTATGCTTGAATTGAAATGGATTGTGTCCATTCATCTTAATAATGTCAGCCAAAATTGATAAGCATTTTTCAAGTTAGAGAGGCTGAACATCTGCCCAAAGGGGAATGATTAACAAATGCAAATATCCCACTCAAGAACCCCGTATTTTAAAAAGAGTATGCCTCCATAAATAGATTATAGGAAAACTTGCCTCTTTATGTCCTAAATGAAGCAAAAGGAAATTTTAATGGGATTTCACCATTGGACAGAGGCTATAATTGGATTTTAACTTGGGTAGAGAACATAATTGAATTTTACCATGTTTCCAATTTCTGCCCCAGGAAATATAATTAAATAGGCTAGAGCTCTCACATCTCTATTACTGAAACAGTAGGCAGGAAGAAACTGAGGTGCTCACAAGTAAGGATAGGGTCATCCTTTCATTGTAATTTATTGCTAGTCCTTGAAGACAAACTCTAAAAAATTTACTCAGATGATTGTCTGCAGAGGATAGGCACTGTGCAAAATATTTAAATTTTTGCTTGTATTTAATGAGCAATAGAAAATGAGTAAAAACTGGTTCAGAATCCATATGCAAGTGTGTTCGTTAGCAAGTTTTCCTTCATCCACTCTTAGTTGTATTCAAACATATATACTACCTACAACCTCTTGATAAAATACAAAAGTTTACATTTATTTGAAGATTTAAAATAAATGCCCACTCCACCTCCATTAGGCATGACTACTAAAATGAAGAAACTCAAGAAAAGTTCCCAGTGCCAGAGTGGTTAAGTCTCTTGCATTGTTTCCCAGTGATCCTCATCCAAGTTCCCAGCACCACATATGGTTCCCTGAGCACTGCTAAGAGTCACTCCTGAGCACAGAAGTAGGACTATTCTCTGAGCACCAATGGGTGTTGCCCCCATTTTTTGATCTTTTTTTTAAATAATTCTTAATTAAATCTTTATTTTCTATTCTTTCTAATTTATTTTTTTTTAATTTTTATTAGTGAATCACTGTGAGGTACCATTACAAACTCATGAATTTTTGTGTTTGAATTTTAGTCATAGAGTGATCATTTACCCATCCCTCACCAGTGCCCATTCTCCTCCACCAATGATCCCAGTATCCCTCTTACCATCCCCATTCCACCCCCCACAACCTCACCCTGCCTCTGAGGCAGGGCATTACCTTTTGTTCTCTCTCCTTTTGGGTGTTGTAGTTTGCAATAGAGATATTGAGTGGCCTTCATGCTATATTCTTCATGTTTTGCCAATCTTCTTGCTATATCCTCACACAGCAGAGAAAACTAGCTAGTTGGTGTCTTCTGTTAAAAAATTCCCCCATTTAGAATGATTATTCTTACTGAGTTTTCATGTAAAATTAACTATTACCCAAAGACCACAGCTCTCAAATCCATCTTTTTTTTTAATTATTTTTTTATTGAATCACCATGTGGAAAGTTACAAAGTTCTCAGGCTTATGTCTCAGTTATACAAAATTAAAACACCCATCCCTTCACCAGTGCCCATATTCCACCACTGTAAAAAACTAAAGCTCGCCAAGGGGGCGCGCACACTCGCGGGCTCTCCGGGCGGCTCTGTCTCACCACCCACGTTCGGTGCCCTGGAACCGCTGTGTATGCTGTCAGTCGAGGGCAGGCGACGGAAGGAAGAAGGCCAGACTGGTTGCTCGATCAGTTTATTTCATTCTCTCTCTCCGCTTCTCTCCCAGCTCCCAGTCTCTCTCTGGATCTGTGGATCTGGCCCATGGATCTGGCCCCCCAACCCACTCTTACAGCCTAGTTAAATCTCCACAGCATCAGGGGGTTGGGGCGTACACATAGGTGTGGTCACCATCAATAGAGTTGAGGTTCCTTTCCCTTAGGGGATGCTTCTCCTAGGACTTAATTCTCTTTCAGCAGGAGGATCCACCCAAGGGCGGAGTCCCATGAATGTGTTTCTCTTCTCCTCAGCCAGCAAACATATAAGAATTCATAATATTAATTATTTTGTATGGACACAGTAAGAGATGCATTAAAGCTTATAGAATTGCTCTCCTGGGGCCATCTCAATCTCAGACTACAGTGCTCAGGCCAGATCAATCTTTCCTATCCCTGACAGGGTCCCAGTCTCATAATTACTATTGGATCATGACAGCATTTGTCTATGATCAAGCTCTTAACTTATAGTTAAGAATTAGGCACTTTGGCCAGGCCCATCTCGATGCCAGGGTAGCACATAACTCACTGCTTGCCCTGGGTCCGTCCCGTCCCTAGTCGGGGACCCTGCTTTGGGGTGCTAGGAACTGAGGGCAACTGAGGCTTAAGTGGAGAAAGCAGATGCCCGGGAGGGAATAATATACGAGGCCAATTAATTCCCAAGTTATAAAAACATAATATTGTCTTCTTGTGTCTATACAAAACAGACATAGCTTTAAAGTAAATTATTCAAAAGGCACAAGAAGAGGAGAAAGGCAATATTAATTTATATAATATAAATTCAGTATCCTAGGAAGGTCTGACCTTGCAAATTAGCAGAGTCAGATTAAGGAAAAACCGCGGATAAGTAACTCTTTTGGGGAAGAGAGCATGGAGGAGTGATTATAGCTAAACAAAGGGATGGGAGAGATTCGGGAACACCTTGATGGGTGTGACTGGGGTAAGCCTAAACTCCAGGGAAAGCCGGGACAAGCTACTTGTGGCAAGGACAAAGTAATGTCATCCTACACACCACCAAAAACCCCAGTATACCTCCTGCCCCCACCCCCCCCAACTGCATAACTGATGAATTTCACTTCATTTTCTCTTTACCTTGATTACATTCCATATTTCAACACAAAACTCACTATTGTTGTTGGAGTTTCTCCCCAAGAAAGACAGACCTACTACCAAGGAAGCATTTGATAATTAGTTTTGCATTGCTTAGAATGAAGATATATGTAGCCCCACCGCTCCAAGTTCATAACTCTTTTTTTTTCCTTTTTCCTTTCCCTTTTTTTTTTCTCATCCCCCTTCCTGCGCCTCATAGAATGGTGGATGCCACGCCGCATTTTTCCCTGAAAATGGGAAACAACTGGGAAAGAGGGATATTTCCTCTTCTCGGCCGGCGTGGGGCTATTGCTTAGTTCACAGTCTAGAGAAATGGCTGCTACTTTGATTACCTTCAATATTTCAACAAAAAACTCACTGTTCTTGTTTGGAGTTTCCCCCCAAAGTCAGACCTGCTAAAAGGGAACCATTTCACATTGCTGACAATTAAGAGATGTTAAGTCAGTTTAGGATTTCTGTATAAAGTCCAGGGAAAATTTTGTCAGAAATTGCATTGTCCAGCTCACAGTCCCAGTGCATTGCTGTAAGAAGATGCTCTGGATGCCAAAATAGGTTAGAATACCTCTGGAATCAAAGTCTTTAGGAGCAGAGGGTCCTCAAAACTATCTTTTTGAGGTAGGTGGCTTCGAGATATCATTACTGGTGAAGATTTCAGTTTTATAGTATCATCCAAAGGAGCTAAATCCTTTGTCATAATACAAATTTACTGAAGTTACCAGAGATTTTTCTTAATCTAATTTTTGTCTTATGAAAAATGGGAACAAATTATGTCTTATGAATCTTTACTAATAACTATTATTTTTAAATGGTAATTAAATATTAATTCTCTATAAACTTATTTTTAGCAATGTCAAGTTTCATGACTTATAAATTTTTTAGTTTTCTTAATATTTGAGTATTTACAGACTAAATTCTTGCCAATAGTATAGGAAGAAATGGACCTCTTCACCATGTATAGATTTACTTTTTTTTTAGAAGCCTGGCAAAAGTAACAACTTTAATTGTTTTTTATTCTATAAATTAGTTCACAATATTTGATTACATTTAATATTCAAACACCAATCCCACCATCATTACATCTTCCCACCACATTTCAGATGTTTCCACCCTGAACCCCAATCCCTGCCCCAAAGCAGAACCAAAATAGTATCTTTTGTATTGTTTGTTATGAAAAACTGCTGAAAATGCTATAAAAAGTATCCTCAGAGGAAAGGGTGTGAAGATTATTGTATTTCACCTAAGGCCCATTAAGCCCTCCTATAAGAGATCACTAACATGTTATTAAAGGTTGAGCTTATATAAATATATATATATATCATCATTATCATCCCGTTGATTGTCGAATTTCTCGAGCAGTTTCAGTAACGTCTTCATTCGTCCTAGCCCTGAGATTTTAGAAGCCTCTCTTTACTTGTCCTTCCCAACGATGCCGCATTGGAGGCTCTTTCAGGGTCAGGGGAATGAGACCCAGTATATATATATATATATATATATATATATATATATGTACATACATATATATGTATATGCATATGTATCTGTAAAAAAATAATGCCTCCTATTTTGAATCCCATCAATGTGGTGCAGTACTCTTGAAGTCTGGGTAGGGTGTGTCCTGTGAAATGTTGCAGCCTCGAAGTCCAGGAATAGGGTCACTTGTGGGTGAGGCTCTCCCCAACCTGACTCCACTGTTTCAGGACGGACCTATAATCTGCTGAAAATTTTGGTATGCAGGTTTTGTGACTGAAATCTCTAGCCTTTCTCTGGGTTAGAATGAGCTACTTCCCCCCACCTCCCTGTACTTCTAGAAGTCTCGGCAGTCACATCCACACCCCAAATGCTGCCACCTAATTGAAAAGCTACTCCAGCCTTACTGACCAGATAAAAGTACTGAATGCCCTGAACAAACACCATGACCTCTTAGTACCTATATTGCTAACCATAATGCATAAAAGAAAAAGGAGAGAAAGAGCAAGAAGGAAAGTACCTCCTATAGAAGGAGGCTTGGGGGTAGGGGGTGGGGGTTGGAGGATGGTGGTGGGGAAATGGGGGACATTGGTGGTAGGAAATGTACACTGGTGGAGGGGTGAGTGCTGGATCATTGTATGACTGAAACCCAATTATGAACAGCTTTGTAAAGGTCTATCCCATGGATATCCAATTAAAAAAAAATTTTTAATGCAGTATGGAAGTGCCAAATCCTAACCACTGGAGGGCTCACTTGGGATGGGTGATGCGTGCTAAAAGTAGATTATAGACTGAGCATAATGGCCACTTACTACCTGTATTGCAAACCATACACCCAAAAGGAGAGAGAGTAAAAGAGAATGTGCCTGCCACAGAGGCAGAGAAGGATGGGGTGGGAGTGGTGGGAGGGATACTAGGAACATTGGTGGTAGAGAATGGGCCCTGGTGGAAGGATGGGTACTCAAACATTGTAAGACTGAAATGTTATCATGAAAGTGTACAAATCTGTAATTCTATCTGACGATGTTTCATTAAATTTTTTTTAAAAAAATGTAATATGGAGTTCATGTCCAGTTCTATCAGCTTAATCAAAATAAATAGCAGTACTGTACTGTTGCAACAATGTTGCAATTTTACTGGAGAGTCAGAGGCACTTTACTCACAGAAGAATTATACATTTTTGGGGGAGGATCACAGGACTGCCTCCGGAGGTTTTGTGTTATGGCCAGCCCGAGAGCAGCCTGTTCAACCTCCTTTTATTTATTAAATTAACATACAAACCAATCATACTCAGCCACATAGGAATATGCAAATCAACCAACAGAAACAGTAACTGACATTTAAAGTTACAGTAACCTAAACATAAATCGTTTACATCCAGGCCTAGCTAGGCCTGAGATTATGGGATGTTGTATACCAACATTGTACATTATAAAAAAGTTCTTTGATATATAGTATTAATGTATTAAATTTAAATATAAATAACAATGTTTATATAGAGACATTATTGAATGTCATCACCTCTAGTTCAATTAGAAGCCTAACAAATAAAAGTAAGTTGACACATTAAAATAATGATTTGAAAAGAATAGTAAATAATTTCTACTCCAGAAATAAGTATTTTCTTTGGAAAAAATGTATTTTTTATTTCAGGAACTATGTACATTTTTTCAGCAAATAAAACCAATATTTAAAAATATGGGTTTGAACAGCTAATTGCTAAATAGTTGACTTTATAATAGAAAATTTCCAGGTAATTAAGTTTTTTTCTTTAAAGACCTACTTTATTTTTATTTACTAATTTTTTAAATTTCATAAAGCTGTTCATAATGATGGATTACATTCACTATTTCAACACCCACCACCCCACCACCATCACACCTTCCCCCCACCCCATTATTTTGAATTTCCCACCACCATTCAAACCCTCTGAACAGGCAGATGCTAGATAATTTATTTGCACTGCCTGCTATAAATAACATAAGATGTCACGTAGCCACAAGAATGACTGTGCACTCCTAGAAATCTAAAATTTTAGATAATTAGGTTCTGGAGAAATCTCTGCAGCGAGCTGCTCGGTTCTGAGATTCTTTTGTGTGTCTCTGGATCATGGCCAATAATGAGCTTAACTAGTAGCTGGAGGTAGTTCGGGGGCGTGACAGCCAGGGTCCCATGGGGTGGGAAGCTTGTTAGGGCTGGCCTATCCCATATCCCATGAGGCCTGGAGTTTGCCTTCACTAATCCTGAGTACCTGGGTTTTTCATTGCCTTCTGGAAGATGGTGGCCACCAAGATTCTTATGGGGCAGGCAGAGGGACAGCACCTCCTCCCATCTGAGGCACCCTGGTGAAATCAGCCTGGCACAAAGTTCAAAGGCATAGAAATCTATTTTAAAAAGCAATACAAATCAAAAGTCAAATTGAGAGACAATAGATATTAAATATATGTTGTATAGATGATAATTAAACCTTTTCTTATTTAAATTTAATCCAACAGGACTTTGAAAACTATCAGAAAAAAATTTTGAACCTGAGTGTTTTAATGGACATAGCAAAAAAGTAGTTTCTCAAAAGCATGCTTCTCAGGGGATAATCTTGTAGTTCACTCCTGTTCCTCCAAGATGCCAGTGTTATGCTTTATTAAACATATTTGTTTAATATGTTTGTAGCAGATCTGTCTTTCTTTGGGTTCTATGAACAGAGTAAGATTAGCACAGTAAACAACATGGAGCTTCTGTGTTTTTATTTATTTTTTTTATTTTATAACTCTTTATTTTACAGCTTCTGCAGCACCACCAACCTTGATGTCCAAGTCAGCAATCTCAGACACTGTACCACTGCATAGAGTTGTTCTCCCGAGGCCAAGAATGATCTCTATCATTTTTGGAGTTATAAAAAAAATAGTAGGGGACTAGCAGATGCCCATAGGCAACAGAAACTAAGAACTGATCTTTAGTATGATACTTACTACAGAGATGGGCTTGGTTGTGGGATGAGGGAACACTGGGACAATGGGGGGGCAAACAGACACTCTAGTGGATGCTCTGAGGCTATTTCATGAATGAAACACTACCAGTAACAGTTTTATAAAGTCATAATACCTAAAATACAATTAAAAAACAAACAAACAAACAAAACAAACCAAAAAGGTCTCATTTGAATTGGACAAGTCACCACTTTTTTACTTCTTTTTCCCCCATTTTATGCTTTTAGTATCTTGCTGTTTCCAAAGAGGATTTTGCCTTTTAAAGGAGATTATTTAATGCTATTTGCAAAGCTGAGTTAGTAGTTGTGAACTCCTTTAGTTGTTCTTTGTCCATAACCTTTTTGTCACCCTTTCAAATTTAAATGATAGCCTATATGGATATAATATTTTTCTTGGGATATTTATTTCTCTTTGTTTCACTCAGTGTGATGGCTATAACGAACCACTCTTTTTCTTTCCTGTAGTATCTCATTTGATAGATTTGTCATGAGTTGAATGGAGGGTTCCTTACATGTTAAGTTCTTTTTTAGTCTTCTTTCTGTCTTTGGTTTTTGTCATTTTAGATTTGATATTTCTTGCAGTTATCTTTGGACTTATTTTATTTGGAACATATATACATATATGTATATATACATATGTGTGTGTGTGTTCCAAACATATGACTTAGTCCTCCATTTTCTCTTTTCTTTGTTGATTATCACAATTCAGATGCTTTATTTTTTAAAATAATCTCCAAATTCTCTGACATTTTCTTAATTTCTTTTTGTTTTTTTTTTTTGCTTTTATTGATGGTGTCTGGTATCATATGCTCCTGCACACTCATTTGTTATCAGTGTGTGTCATTCTGCTTCTAAGAAGTGTATTTTAGTTCACCTACCATGCTCTTCAGTTCAGTGACTTCTTACAGTTTTCTCATACCTTGTCTCATATGTTTTCTCTGTTTTTCTCCCGGGGATCTGTTCTACTAATTCACTCAATTCAATGAACAACCTTACCAAAGTCACAATAAAGTTCTCATCTGAGAAACAACTAAGCTGTTGAATCCTTGGTAAACTTTTCAGACTTTAGCCTTTATCCAAAATGTTGCTGTGCTCCTCTGCTTCTTGTGAGGGCTAAGTGTGAATGTCTGGGCAAAAGAGATAAAGTTCCTGTCCAGCAATTCCACAGAAAACCCCTGGGGCTGAGCATGTGCTGCTCCTCTGCTGATGAATGTTTGCCACACAAACTCCCAAGGGTTCCCTACTGTTACAGTTCTGGGCCTTACCCTAGTCCCATTGCTCCAGTCCATAGGTTTTGCAGCTGTGTCCATCAGAACAAGTCTTTGTTATTCTTGGATCAAATCTTCTGTCTTAGTCTAAGAGATGACTGCAATTAAACGTGTGATAGAGGAAGAGAATAGAGTTTTGCCATCCACTCATGCAGAGGACTGTCTGTCAGACCCTTGGCTCTGAAGGGCGATTGGTCACGTCCCTGTTGGGGTCATAAAGGACTGCTTGATGCACTTGCTGGCCTGGTATCCTGGGAAATCTAGTGCCATCCTTGTGCCTTAAGTAGACAGGTATTTTCAGCATGCTATTTCTGTTTTATTAGCTACACTCCATCCATATGCTTCACCCCTCACTGGACTACCATGCCCAGTCTCCTTACTATTTAGAGACTCCTTACATGAAAACATACCCAGAGCTCTTTGCTGATTATTGCTGCACACTTTTTCTGTGAGCCACTTAGAATTCATTGGTCACTTCTGTGTTTTGTTGCGTTTGACACAATTTAAAGGATACTCTTTGAAGGCCATGTTGCCCCATACTATTTTCTTTCTTTAAGATAAATATCTAACAATTATTAATCAGTTAAGAGTTATGATAAGCCATTAGCTATTTTAAATACTATTAGTATAGTATATGTTGTCAAATTGTTTTCTAGAAAAGTGTAATTGGTTCACAGTTCCATTATCATTCAATGAGTAAGTCATAACAAGAAAGAGTTATCAAAGTAATTTAAAATAGTTTTACAGTTAAACATGATATTGAATTAGTTTTGAAGTTTTGATTTTTAAAGTTACTGGTAATGTTGCATGGCAGAGCCTGGCAAGCTACCCTTGACATATTCAACATGCCAAAAACAGTCTCACAATGGAGACATTACTGGTGCCCACTCAAGCAAATCAATGAGCAACTGGATGACAGTGATACAGTAATGTTGATACAGTGATACAATAATGGTTACTATTTACTTATATTTGTGAAGTCAATTGTTCCATTTTGTTCTTGGAATGTTCATTTTGCCTATTTTCAAATTGTGATAAAATAGACGTCTTACTAGACTTGTGTTAAGATTCAATAAACTTGTGTTAAGTAAGAATATAAGACATGACAATTTAGTGAAGTAAATCAGAAGGAGAATGACAAATGCCAATGTTCTCATTCTTATGTAGTAAATAAATGAGCAAAGCAAAGAAATGGACAGTGTTCCATATAAACAAGCCTTGGGCAGGTACAACAGACCTGAGTTAATCAAGCAGAGGATGAGATTGGTGATGATTAGGGTGGACTAGATGGGACATCGGGATAGTGATGGAGAGTTTGGGCCAATATGTAGTGGTTCAGTAACTCTGTGTGCCAAAAAAATAAGGATTAACACTATTATAAACCATGTTACCAAAATAAGAAAAATATAGGGTCAAGGAACATAGCTTAAAGTCCTAAGCTTATGTTTTGCATACATGAACTCGTGTTTTGCATGTGCAAACCCTGTGCAAACACAGAACTGCATGTTTTCCCACCACTCCTAAACAGAAAGAATATAAGCTTGATTAAATTTATGTGAATATATCAATAACATCTAAGGTTTTTCTAAAATTTAATTATTTCCTATTTTTTCCCTTTTTTGGAGGAAATTATGTGCAAAGATATTGCTAATTGAAATAAATATTGCTTTGAAGTAAATCCAAAGTTTTTTAAATTGTGCATTCAAATTCATTAATAAGGTTTTTTTTTTCAGGCCCAATCTCTGGTACCTAGATGTAAGAGCAACATTATATTTGACTGAGTAATTTGGCTTCCACCTTTGCTTCTTGCCTCAGGCCAAAATTGACAGGCACGTGTACACATGCACAAGAGAATTCATAATTGTTTAGAAAACATGGCATCTGTGTATTCGTAACATGAATAAGAAGCCCACGGCTCTCTCTTGCTGCCTGTGTTTGGTGGTCTCGGGCCACTTCCCCACCTGGGATGGCTGATGCCAAGGGCGGACGAAGGAGGAAATGAGGGCCAGGCTGGCTGGAGATCAGATGCCATTTATTCCGTTCTCCCCACGTGCCTGGTCCACAGTCTCACTAAGCTCCCCATTCCGGTCTCACCCTGCTCCCCTTGCTCTGACTCCCTGACCTTGTCTCTCTAGTCTCTCACTCCCTCCAAACCTTGGCAGTAGCAACCACACCCAGGTTCAGTAGGACAATCAACATATGAAAGCCCTTCCTGCAGCCAGGAGATCAGCTCAAGGGCAAAATACCACCTAGGGGGGTTTCTCCTTCCCTTAGTCCAATAACCATTTAAACATCCATCTTAATTCTACTTGTTAATATTAGTCATTTTGCATGGACACAATAAGAGATACATTAAGCTTGTAGGGTAGCTTTCCTGGGGACTTCTCCCTATAGATCCCAGACTACAGTGCTCAGGCCAGATTAATCTTTGCTAACCCTATGAGGGTCCTAATTTAGTTGTTACTACTTTTTGGATCATGACAGAATTTTCCCATGAACATGCTCTTAACTCATTGTTAAGTATTATGGTGCTTTGGCATGGCCCATTTCGATGCCAGGGTGGGTAGCTCACAGCTTGCCCTGGGTCCATCCATCCCTTCTTTGGGACCCTGCTTTTGTGCTGCTAGGAAGTAAGGATAACTGAGACTTAAGTGGAGAAAATAAATGCCCCAGAGTGAATATTATTCAGAATCAATTAACTCCCAAGTTACAAAAATGTAGCATTAACTGTTTTCCTGTATCTATACAAAAAGGACATTGCTCTGAATTAACTATGCAAAGGACATAAGGAGAAGAAAAAAGCATTATTTACAAGTTAACAGAGTCTGATTAGGGAATATGGTTGGACCATTGGGGAAGCAGAGCACAAAGAAAGAGGTTACAGATAAACAGAGGAATGGGAGTGCGTTGGGAGCACTTTGATGGGTATGACCCAATAAGCCTGGGTTCCCTGTGGCAAAGCAGAAAGGACAATGTTATCCTACAGGCATCTGTGCAATTGCTAACATTTTGAGTTAACTAAAAGTGGTTGGTTTTTAACAGACCTATTTAAATAAAAAAGAAGAAACATTGTTCACAACTTTAAAGAAGCCCATTATCTACAGAACCAATTTAGAGCTAATTTATTTAGAACTGTGTCTGGAAAGATGTAAGGACTGAGAGTCATTAAAATTCCTTACCGTTTAGATGTGAAGGCACAATCATATCATTATTTTATGCTTTCTCTTTAATAAATCATAATATCATAGGGACAAATTTGTGCTATAAAATTCTCCAGTTATCTTTACTTAGAGCACTAGAGTTCCTCAAAGACAAAAGATTGCTGACTTTAGCATACTCTGGTGAGGTAGACTAGGTTAAAGTAGACTTTTCCAACAGATCAAAAATATGAACATTTCCTTTTTTGGTTCACAGTACAAATTGCTCTTGATAACTCTCATTTCTCCTTCTAGAATTTATCATCCACACCATGCTCTGTGTTTATAGGATTTACTTTTGTTTGGTCCATGAAAGGGAATGAAATTGTTATGAAAGATTGTTTGGAGGAAATGAAGAGGAAGGGGTCAGGCATTCAAGAACACTGAATTTTCTTCCCATAAGATCTCACTTGCATTTAGGTAATTTAGGGAACCCAATTGGTCAATTCACAAAACCTCATTTGAATATCCACAATCCAATCAGTCAGTTCCACAAACCCTCATTTGCAGTGTAGGCAAACAGAAAATGGGAACTACTCATTGTTTAGAATACATGAAAACTGCTTATGGGCAGAACATACACGACTCCAATCTCCACAGAATTATGAGTAGTATGGATGTGGTCTCAGATACAGAAGTTACTGTTTTCAGATACATATTGTACCATTATTGCTGCTGATTCCATAGAAGAGTTAGCCCAGAGTTAGCCTGAAGAGATGTACCTATGTGTGCTTGAAATAAACTGTAAGACTGAAGTTACATTATGGATGGATTGCTAATTTGATTCCCCACCCACGGAATCTGAAGTTTGCCTGATCCGTTGTTTTGGTGAGTCAACTGGAATAACAGCATATAGCCCACCCTGGGTTTTCACCCAAAGAGTGACATTTCTCTGGTCCATATGACTGTGAACTTTTATTCAAGAGACAATCACAGGTCTCAGGATTGGTGAAAGATGGGAAATCTGGTACCAGATTGCCACCCCTGCTTGTGAATTTAAGAAGAACAGTCAAGTGGAATATCTAGTTAAAGACTGGGAAAAATTATATTCACAATTTTTAAGTAAAAAATTTTTCATCTTTCGGGGCTGGAGCGATAGCACAGTGGGTAGGGCGTTTGTCTTGCATGCGGCCGACCCGGGTTCGATTCCCAGCATCCCATATGGTCCCCTGAGCACCGTCAGGAGTAATTCCTGAGTGCAGAGCCAGGAGTAACCCCTGTGCAGAGCTAGGCGTGACCCAAAAAAATTTCATCTTTATTGGTGTTAAGGTCTTGCCACAATATCAGTTAGAAAATAAGGAAATGTGGACAAACAGAGCAGCATAAATTATAATAATGCCTAGAAACTATATTAGTGCTTAAGGTAAATGGACAAAGATGTGAACATTACCTAAGTCCAGTTTCCCTTTGCCTTTTGTGAAAAATTGATCTTTGTCAGTCAAAGCTGGCTGGTTCCAGCTCTATCAGCCGCTATTCTGAAACAACACACTGAAGTTTAATCTATAGAGCGCACATGTCCAACTCTTCCTCTTCCTTAACTCAGCTTCCAGCACCTAGTAAGTTACATGCTCCAAAACTAAAATCTCTAATGTCTCCTTCAAGAGACACCCTCTGGTTGACTATCAAATATTGAAATTCCATATCCTCTTCTCTTTGAAGGATTTAAAGCAAGTAAAATTTGATGTAGGTAAATATTTGGATGATCCTGATAAATACCTTGAAAGCTTCCAGAGCCTGACCAAAGTGTTTGAAATAACTTAAGGCTCATTTTGAAAATGAACCAGCAAAATATGCTTGGGCCTAAACAATGCGGAAGCCTCTGGTGACTATTGTTTGTCAATCAGGACCTGCTGAAGTTCCCAGGGCTGACTCAAATGAGATTAGAAGCAAAAGGTAATTTAAAAATGCTTAACATACTTTCAGACTTGTTTAGTGAAGCAATTGATTAGAAGGAAGGTTAAGTCCCTTAAATACTTCAAATTTGCTGCCTCTGAAGAACTGATTGAAAAACTCTATAGTCTTTCTGGAAAAAAATTAGAGAGACACAAAAAACATATTCCTATAAATATTAACTGAAGGAAAATTCATCATTAAAGGTAAATTCATAATGCAGGACACACTATCAGAAATAACTTTTAAAATTGGGTATTGGGATCCAGGACTAGCTTATGTGAGTTATTAAAATTAGCTTCCTAGGTTTATTACAACTAAGAACTGGAGAAGGCATATGTAGGAACTCGAAAAGGGACACAAAGAGGGTTGGCCCCTTTATGACAAATCCGACAACCATCCCAGTCATCTCTGATCTCCTCTGTAACCTGTCAGAAGGAAAATTACACCAATGCCACCAGGACAGATATTGAAAGAATATGAGTCCAGACAAACCTCTGATAAGATCCTGTTCATGGGAAGGGGTCACTGCTTATAAGACTGTCCCCTAGGTCAAAGGACACAGGGTTGACTGTTTTCACTGCTGGAGGTCTTACCAGATGAAAAGCAGTTGGGTTCTGGGTTTCTGAGAACTCCTGGACAGACCATAATCTTCCATAAAGTTAGACTGGGATAATGCTGAAGGTGGTAGGTAAGACCATTAACTTCATTTTCAACACAGTAAAGGTTCATTCAGTTCAAAATTTATGTCCAGAGCCCTTATCCTCCAACATCTGTCAGAATATTGTGTAGTTTTGTAACATGGTGTTATACATTCCCCTTTATTATTTGTGAGATGATCATCTTTTCATTACTTTTTTGGTGGTAGGCCCATATAATTTGTAGGGGAGAAACATTCTTAAAAATTTGATCTCTCTTGGACATCTTGGTGTTGCTGCAAAGTAAACAGGGAACTGAAGGAAGTATAAAGTGCTGTTTGGTTTGGGGATAACTCCAGTGAGAGTCCTAAGGGCAAAGTAAGTGTACACATAATTAAAGAAATTGAACCACTTCCAGACACTGAGATCCCTAAACCTGAAGCAAAGGCAGCCTTGCATCTAATAATTGACAGACTCTTGGCTCATCTCCTTTTGTGAATTTCTTAATCCCCATGTAATTTAATCCCCATGTAATCTTGATGGTAAGAAAACTCAATTGTGATTAAAGGATGGTACAATATTTAAGAGAAATAAATAAAACTGCTCTTTCAATTTATTGCATGGTTTCAAACATGTACAGTCTATTGGGACATACTCCTCTTTCACCCAGTAGTTTTACAGTATGGGATCTGAGAGCCCTTTCTGCAGAAAGACTCATAAAAAGTTGACTTTGAGTGGAATATGCGAACATTGACCACACGTCTCACTTGAACTGACCCTATTTCCCCATGTGTAAAAAACTAAGGCTCGCTGAGGGGTGCGCGCACTCGCGGGGCTCTCCGGGCAGCTCTGTCTCACCACCCGTGTTCGGTGCCCCGGAACCACAGTGTATGCTGTCGGTCAAGGTCAGGCAACGGAAGGAAGAAGGCCAAACTGGTTGCTCGATCAGTTTATTTCATTCTCTCTCCCTGCTTCTCTCCCGGCTCTGGATCTCTCTCTGGCTGTAACCCACTCTTACAGCCTAGTTAAATCTCCCCAGCATGAGGAGGTTGGGGTCTACATCTAGGTGTGGTCAACCATCAATAGGGTTGAGGTTCCTTTCCCTTAGGGGATGCTTCTCCTAGGATTTAATTCTCTTTCAGCAGGAGGATCCACCCAAGGGCGGAGCCCCATGAGTGTGTATGGACACAATAAGAAATGCATTAAAGCTTATAGAATTGCTCTCCAGGGGCCATCTCAATCTCAGACTACAGTGCTCAGGCCAGATCAGTCTTTCCTATCACTAGCAGGGTCCTAGTCTCATCATGACTTTTGGATCATGACAGCATTTGTCTATGATCAAGCTCTTAACTTACAGTTAAGACTTAGGCATTTTGGCCAGGCCCATCTCGATGCCAGGGTAGCACACAACTCACCGCTTGCCCTGGATCCGTCCCATCCCTAGTCAGGACCCTGCTTTTAGGGTGCTAGGAACTGAGGGCAAGTGAGGCTTAAGTGGAGAAAGTAGATGCCCGGGAGGGAATAATATTCGAGGCCAACTAAATCCCAAGTTACAAAAGCATAATATTGTCTTCTTTTGTCCATACAAAAAGGACATTGCTTTAAAGTAAATTATTCAAAAGGCACAAGAAGAGGACAAAGGCAATATTAACTTATATAATATAAATTCAGTATCGTAGGAAGGTCTGACTTTACAAATCAGCAGAGTCAGATTAAGGGAAAGCTGTGGATTAACTGTTTTGGGGAAGAGAGCATAGAGAAGTGATTATAGCTAAACAAAGGGATGGGAGAGATTTGGAACACCTTGATGAGTGTGACTGGGATAAGCCTAAACTCCAGGGAAAACCGGGACAAGCTACTTGTGGCAAGGGGGGAGAGGACAAAGTAACATCATCCTACACCCATGTTTCAAAAAAAGCCCTCTTCTATTTAGGCTGGCTCTGAATAAAGATTTGGAAGACATATATAGCACAGGGAAAGCTGATCCAATATATAAGTGATCTGTTACTATGTTCCTGTATAGAACACAGGTCACAAGAGAATACCATGGAGACCCTGAAGTTTCTAATCTCAAAGTGATATGAAGCTATAATGAGTAAGTTACAAACAATAAGCAACAGGATGAATAGCTGGCAGTAATTTTAACCAGGACCTTAGGATCAGAGAGAATTCAGGCCATACTTGGGTCTGTTTGCTGGACACACCACTCTGAATGATCTGTTTTTTGCACATGTTGTGTTAGAGAATTGAAATATGTATTTGCAACAACCAACAGGAAGCTCAGTCTTCATAGATAATCAGTAATATAAATAAGCATCATCCACCCAAGATAATATTGGCAATTTTACTGATTCAGTTGACTCCACAAGGTGGGTTTAAATGGTTGCTGGTCTTGGTGAATACCTTTACCAGATGGAGAGGAACATTCCCCTCAAAAAACTAACTAAGGTACTTCTCAGTCAAATGATTTCCAGATTCAAGCTATCCTGAAGCTTGCCAAGTGTTTTTTTCTGCAGAGATAACCAGCTGCTGGCCAAAGCTCTAGAGATTTGCTCTGGATACTCCACATGGAGCCCTCAGTCATGAGGAGAAGTGAAGAGAAGAAATCAGATCTGAAGTATACAAATGAGAAAGTTAAGTCAGAATACTTGATATATTGCTCCTAGCTTTGCTTTGAATGTGCATTTCCATTATATCAAGGATTTTGCCCTCCATAATTTGAAGCCCTATCTAGGTATCATTCTTAATGACTTTGTACTAGATTCTGAGCATTCCTTGCTGCAGATTTTCTTTCTCCGTCACCTTGTTTTAACAGACACACAGAGATTTTTGTGAGCAAGTACTCCTTACCTTAAATGTCCTCGGAACTTCTTTCTACTGCAGGCACCATATTATTAGTCAAAGCTTACTGAAGTGGAATACAAATACAGACTGTGAACTTAAAATATATTACAAATTTTATTGACAATTGTATCTGAATAAAATTTTTAAGTACATAATGTTGCCTTGTTCAAAACAGAAAGCTCATCAACAGACACCTCAAAAGAACTAAATTAACATATACCATTTACTTAACTTCATTTAAGAACATTTTAAAAGAATGAAGATATGAACTTATTCCAGCTTTACATAAAATTAGTTCACTGTCATGTTGTTAGTTGATAAATAGCTGACTACATAGAAAGATTTTAGTACATTAATTATTATTTTCTGCACACTAGAAGACAAAACTGTTGTTTTCTAATGTGATTCTGGTTTTTTTTTCCAAGTCACCTACACTTCTCAGATAATCTAGCATATGAAAGAATTCATGTTTTCTTTACAATTTTCAAAAATTCAGTTTCAAGTGATAATTATTTCTTTGTTTGGCTCAGTTTATTTGCAGTTGGTTAGTGTAAGTTTGCTAGAAAGCTTTTGAAAATGTATTTTTCTTGCTAAGAAGAGACATTTTATTATTTTATGCAAGAGGAAGCCTTCAAATATGCATCATATACTTGTTATTATAGGCAATGATTTAGCTATTACAGGAAAAGCTCTAGACAATAATACCCACATACTGAGATCTGGAGATCCTATAAAGAAACTTTAGTCTTATGAATAAATTGAATTTCTAAGTCTTGTACTATTTTACCATTATATTTTGTATTAACTATTCTTTCATTATACACTAATTTGGTATTTTTTATTAGTCACAATATACATCTGTAATAGATCATTTAAAATGCAAAACTAAAAAAACCCCACTTATTCATGCAATAATTATTACAAGGTCATTATTATATATCTTAAGACGTACTTAATTTTTCTTATTTTTATATGAGCATTCTGCATCTTAAATACATTTTACTAGCAAAATGAAATAGGTTTGCTCTTCAAGCCCATGTTTTACCTTGAACACATATCTTACTTGTTTGTCTCCTTTCCTTTTTCAACTATGGAGAAGTCTATGCTCTCTCTCAAAGATACATTTTCTCACTCTTCTCACACCTTTCTAAGCAAGATTCATTCAATAAAACTATCTTGATTCATTGAAAAAATAGTACAAAATGTTTCTAACCCGATAAGAAAGAAAATGGGGAGAATAGGACATAAAAACACTCTCTTAAAAAGACTTATGCACACTATTATTCATTGATAACTCAATATAATGGCTAAGATATGAAATCAATCTAGATTTCCAAAAACAGATGAATGGATTATGAAGATGTGCTATATATGCACAATGGAATACTATGCAGCTGTAAAGAATGATGAAATCATGCAATTTGTTGCAACATGCTTGGGTCTAGGAGTTATCATGGTTTTTAAAGTTATTCACAATATTTTATTACATTCAATATTCCAACACCAATTCCACCATCAATGCACCTTCCCACCATCATTGCTTTCAATTTTCCCAACCACTACCTAAGCCTGCCCCAATAGCAGGTCCTAAATAATTTATTTTGTATTGCTTGTTATGAATAATTTGTTAAAAATTATCAAAAAAGTTTCCTTAGGAGAAAGTGTGTGAAGAGTGTTGTATCTCACCCTGGGGCCATTAAGCCTTTGTATAAGAAATTAGTAGCATGTTGTTACAGGTTAAGCTTTGTGTGGCAATATTTTAAGTAGATATGGGGCGCCTTCTACCTTACATCCCATCCAATGTGGTACGCTTCTGCTGGTATATCAGTGGTGTAGAGTATGAGATGTCGCTCCAGGAATTCTAAAAGTTTGAATGGGATGATATAGCTAGAGTCAAATTTTTAATTGGATAGTGACTGTGGGGTCTAGAGGTATCACTGTAGCTTGTTGCTCTCTTCTGAGATTTTTTTTGAGTCTCTGAATATGGCCATTAATGAGTTTATATGGTGGCAGAGGCAGTTTTGGGCAGAAGAACAGGAAGATGTAGGAAGCTCACACTGAGTCTGGGATTTTAGGATTTTAGTCACAAAATCCACATACCTGAGTTTTCAACAGATTTATTCATGGATGAGGCATGTTCCAAACCCGTGAAGATCTACTGTGAGCATGGCAGCAATTGGGGTGCTGGAGCTCTGTTTGGGCAGGTGGTGAGCTCACTCATTCCTCTGGAGTGCCCTGGATGAAACCCAGCCTGGTGCAGGGTCTGGAGGCATTTCTGCAGCTTGTTGCTCCTAGAGGGTATTATGATGAGTGATATAAGCCAGAGGAAAAAGAGACAAACACTGGATAATCTTACTTTAGAATACTGGAGAGGAAATTGTATTCTAGTAAAAGGGGGATGCTTGGACCATCCTTGAAGTCAGTATTTAGAGAGAAGACAGACAGAAAAGGAAAGAAATCAATGAGAGAAGAAGAGCACAAGAAATAATTGGTTAACAGGCTTCAGGGCTTTAGTTATATAAATGACATAAGTGACAGGTAGAGCCATATGTCCAAAACAGATTCAACAGAACTGAAAATGTGAGACCTAAACAACAATCACTGAAACTCTGTAATGTACCTGTCAAGTTGATAGGCAGGGGCAGAACGGGAGTTAGGATGGGAAGGATCTGAGAACACTAGTGCAGGGGAGTTGACACTGGTGGAGGGATTGGTGTTGAATAACTGTATAGTAAGCCAAAACTATCAATAGTTTTGTAAATCATGGCTCTGTTATAATTTTTAAATGTGGAGAAGGTGAACATAAAAATACATTCAAATGGATAAAAGGCATATGAAAAACTGTTCTGTATCATCAATCATCATGGAAATGAAAATAAGAACAATAAGATATCACTTCATCCCAGAAATACTGGCACACATCAAAAAAGAACAAGAACAAGCAATGTTGGCATGGATATGGGGGAAAAAGAAACCCTCTTTCACTACTGGTTGGAATGTAGACTGGTCTAGTTTTTCTGTAAAACAATATGGACAAAAAACTAGGAAGTGAGCTCCCATTTAACACAGCTATTACACTTCTCTGCATCTATCCCCAAAAACCTAAAATTACAATGAAGAAAAGACATTTGCACCCCTATGTTCATTGCAGCAGTATGCACAATAGCCGACATCTGGAAACAACCCAAGTGTCCAAAAACAGATAGCTGGGTAAACAAACTATGGTTCACATACACAGTAAAATATGACTTGAACATAAGAAAAGATAAAATCATGCAATTTGCTGCTAGTAGATGGATCTGGAGAGTATCAGGATGGGTAAAGTGAGTCCTAGGGAGAGAGAGACTGACACAGATGAATCTCCTTCATGTGTGAGATTGAAAGAAACAACATAGTGGAGCCAACAAATGTCCAGAGGCAACAGAAACTAAAATACAGTGAGAACTTGTCTTCAGTAGGAATCATACCACTTGGGAGGGATGGGCGAGTGGACGTGATGGGGGAATAAGACAAAGAAGAGAACATTACTGTAATGGAAGAGGGGACATGTTAAGCCAGGAGGAAGAGAGGAGACTGGACAGGCTTAAATGCTATGGTACTGTGAACCACAGTGTCAAAGTTTTATATATATTATATATACAGGTAAAAGAGCCTCTCATAGAAACAGGCAGATGAATGGAAGGGAAAATGAAGCTGGGGCAGGGGGGAAGTTGCTGGATGAAACTGGAGGAAATGGACACTGAAAGGGGGAGCTGGGGGGTTGCTATTGTAACACTGTATTCTTGAAACCCAATTATGAAATCATGAATAACTTTGTAATTCACAGTGAGTAAAAAATCTTAAACTAAATTAAAAAACACAAAATATTGTACCTACAGTTGATTTTAGATTCCTACTTGACCGTTTTAAAGTTCCGCAAGTTTAAACTCCTATAATCTCATCTCTCACTACTTCCTACTCTTCTATGTGCTAACTTCCCTGCTCTTTGGTCATTATAAAAGGACCAACTGTGGATCTCTCACTGAACCCAACTTTACATGCTCATGTGCATCACTTGAAGGTCAGTTACTCAAGAGGCAACTGTTGACACAGAAAACAAAACTGAAACCATTTTTATTCAGGTGCTGCAACAAATGCTTCCTTGTGTCCCATTCCCCCAACCTGGGTCCCAACTCTTACCTTGGGGTTAGGGGTTCATTAGGAGCTGACTAGGAGAAGAAGTGAGAAGAAATTATACTCACTGTTCACAAAAGATAGGAGTTTTATCTCCAGGCAGTTCAGGCTGGCATTAGTGTTTAATGAATCCTGGGTGTGAGGGTTGGATTGGGGGGAGGGTAATAGTATATGAAACTTGGAGATAATTTAGTTAAGCAGCATCTGTCTCCAGGGTCTGTGTGATGGCTTTCAAGAATCATTCCAGGGGGCCCGATGCTTTCTCTTAGTCCTTAGTCCATTACTAGGTAGATCTTTCTTAACATTAAATCTACAACACATGAGGATATCTTTTAGGATTGAGACAGAGGGCAAAAATGAGAAGGATTAGAGGTTATAAGAAGTCCTTATGTGAGGAGCAAGTGGAATCTCGAACACTTAACCACTTACAGTCCTACATTAAATTCTCGTACCTAGTGTTTCTTTCAGTAAGAATGCTTTTCTCCATCCATTTTGATCTGACTTTTGTGCATGGTGTCAGGTCAAGGTCTAAGCCCATTTTTTTGCATGTAGTTGTCCAGTTGTTCCAGCACCATTTGTTGAAGAGACTTTCCTTGTTCCACTTCACATCTCTTGCTCCCTTATCAAAGATTAGATGATCATACATTTGGGGTTGTGTGTAGGGATATTCCACCCTGTTCCATTGGTCTACGGCTCTGCCTTTGTTCCAGTACCATGCTGTTTTAATTGTTACTGCTTTGTAGTAGAGTTTGAGGTTGGGGAGGGTGATGCCTCCCATCATCTTTTTCCCAAGAATTGTTTTAGCTATCCGTGGGCGTTTGTTGTTCCATATGAATTTTAGGATTGCTTGATCCATTTCTTTGAAGAATGGCATGGGTATACTTATAGGGATCGCGTTGAATCTGTATAATGCTTTGGGGAGTATTGTCATGAGCACAGTGGCCACTCAACACCTTTATTGCAAACCACAACAGCTAATTAGAGAGAGAGAACAGAAGGGAATGCCCTGCCACAGTGGCAGGGTGGGGTGGGGGGAGATGGGATCGGGGAAGGTGGGAGGGATGCTGGGTTTACTGGTGGTGGAGAATGGGCACTGGTGAAGGGATGGGTTCCCGAACTTTGTATGAGGGAAGCATAAGCACAAAAGTGTATAAATCTGTAAATGTGCCCTCAGGGTGATTCACGAATTAAAAATAAATTAATTAATTAAAAAAAAAAGAATGCTTTTCTCCAGACTTTTTTGTAAGGCTTATTTTGTTTTAATCACTGAATGATCAGATATCAGAGGTCCATTCTAATATCTCCTCTGAGATATAATATCACTGTATCACTATATCACTGTCATCCTGTTATTCATCGATTTGCTCGAGCGGATGCCAGTAACGTCTTCATTTGTCCCTGTCGCATGCTAATATAGCCCGATAGCATCTGCTTACTCCAGGGACATGAAGAGCATGTTGTTGTTACTGTTTTTGGCATATCAAATATGTCCCAGGTAGCTTGCTAGGCTTTGCTGTGCAGGAAAAAAATAAAATAAAATAAAAATATAGAGGAAAAATTGCATTGCTCTCTTCCGGGAGCTTTGTTTTATAGTCTCTGGTTCTTGGCTGTTGATGAGATTACATGGTGCCGGGGGACAGTTTGTGTGTATGACTGCCAAGCTACTGGGAAAACTGGGGATCTGGGTGGAGAAGGCCCAGTCCATATCTGAGCAGGCCTGGAGATCTCAGGCACGGGTCCCGCATACCTGGGTTCCTCTGTCAGTTCCTTCATGGGTGAGGTTTGTCCAGGTGTGCAGAGAGTAACCTTGAGCATGGATGTGGCTGGGTTCTGGAGATTTTCAGCTGCAGGAGCTCTGCTTTGGGTGGGGAGGGAAACTCAACCTGCCCCTTTCCAAAGGGGCCCTGGTGAAGACAGCCAGGCGCAGAGGCAGGAGATTCTGCTGAGATATAATATAACCTTGTTAAATAACAGTTGTTTCCCTGTTTTTATTTTTTAATAATGTAGGAGTACTGCTATTTGTTCAGCCATTGAAATGGGCATGAACTCATTACTTTTTAATTTTATTGCATCACCATGAGATAGGGGCTGGAGTGATAGCACAGTGGTTGGGCTTTTGCCTTTCACTCGTCCAACCCCTGTTCAATTCCTCCGCCCCTCTCGGAGAGCCCGGCAAGCTACTGAGAGTATGGAGCCCGCACGACAGAGCCTGGCAAGCTACCCATGTGTATTGGATATGCCAAAAACAGTAACGATAAGTCTCTCAATGAGAGACGTTACTGGTGCCCGCTTGAACAAATCGATGAGCAACGGGATGACAGTGACAGTGACAGTGACCATGAGATAGAGTTACAAAGCTTTCATGTTTGAGATTAAGCCATACAATGATGGAATACCCATTCCTCCACAGGTGCACATTTTCCACCACCGATGTCCCCAGTATCCTCCCCAGCCCCCGCATCCCAGTCTTCAGCCTACCTCTATGGAAGACAATTTCCCCAGTACTCTCTCTCTCATTTTGGGCATTATGTTTTGCTCGAATTTTCCCACAACCATTCAAGCCTACCTGCCACAGGCAGATGTTATTTATTTTCCATTGCTCATCTTAAATATAATGAGAACTCATGCAGCCACGATTATAAATGTGAATTTATAGATTATAAATGGTTGGGTTCCAGAGACATCTCTGTAGGACAATAATACATTTGGGGATTCAATTTGGAGTCTCTGGGTCAGGGCTGTTGGTGCACTAAAATGGCACCCAGAGGCAACTTGTGGGCATGACAGCTAGTCTGCTGGGCAGGTGGAGACCTGAGGAGGACAGCCTGGGTCCTCTGCCACAATGTGGTCTGGAGATTTAGTCCTGAAACCTTCATGCCAAAGGGCTTGCGTGTGGAAGCTCTTGGTCACCAGGATTCTATCTGGAGTAGGTGGGGAGACTGCATCTGCTCCATCTTGGGTGCTCCAGTGAAATTGGCTCAGTATGGGGCCTAGAGAGATCTCTGGCACTGTCGTGTCTTCTGGGACTTGCTGCTGTGTCTCTGAGCCAGGGCTGTTAATGTGCTAAGATCCACATTACAAAATTTTCAGCAGATTATATCTTGGTGAGGTCTGTCCTGAGACGTTGGAGTCAGGCTGGGGGTATGGCAGTGATTTTGGCCACTGGGGACTCTGCTTAGGTGTGCACAGGCCAACCTGTCTCCTCCAATTTACTTCGGTCTGTTCAGCCATGCATGGGGTCGAGCTTAACTGTGGCTTTTGATCTCTTTCGACATTTATTTAGGGATCTCTGAAGCAAGGCTGGCAGTAGAGCTTATAGGATGATGCTGGAGTTGGTTCGTGGGGGTGACTGCCAGTGCTCCCATGTGCATTGAAAAGTAGGGGGAGGTAGCCTACCCTGAGAAATTCTGGAGATTTAAGTCACAAAGCCCATATACTAGAATTTTCAGCAGATTATATCTTGGTGAGGTCCGTTCTGAGATGGTGGAGTCAGGCCAGGGGTATTGCGGTGATTTTGGTTTGTGAAAACAAGCGGCTACTGGGGGCTCTCCTTGGGACAACCTTCCCCCTCCAATTTGCCCCAGTCTGTTCAGCCATGAGCAGCTCTGAGATTAACTGTGGCTTTTAATATCTTTTGAGATTTATCTATGGGTCTCTGAAATAAGGCCAATAAATGAGCTTTTATAACTGAACTGGAGGTGGTTTGTGGGTGTGGTTCCCACATACCTAACTTTTGGCCATTTAATTTCTTGGTAAACTTGGTCCCAAGTTGTGGGATCTGGCAGAAGGCACAACAGCAATTTTGGGGTATCAGGAAGCCTGAAGTCACCATCAGGCTGCTGATACACTCATCCCAAAGGTACAGGTTGACCTACCTGTTGGCGACTCCATAATCCCTGTTTCCTTGTTTCTTCAAGTCATTTTATTTCTTTACAGAACATGTCTCTAACAAATATTGTCATTACACTTGTTTATATATTATCTTTTCTTTTTAGAATAAATGTTAATGAGGGCAGAAACTTCCTCTCTGTTTTCACTGCTCTACTTCCCAAATCCCCAAACCAAGAATAGTATAAAAATTATGAATTTCCATCAATTTTCAATCAATTATGTAAATTAATGTTTATATTATATAAAATAAGGTTATTCTATTTGAAGTTTATCCAACTTGAAGTTCTAGGACTTCCTCAATACTCTAATAAAATTATGCACTGCAAAGACAAAATACTTGTGTGGACCCAAAACCAAAATAACCTAAATATGTGTCCTTACACATTTTGAATAAAAAGGTATGATTTTACAAAGAGATGGTAGTTCAGGGCTGTAAATTTATAGGGCTGTAAATTCCTCCTCATAAATATTAATGCTTGACATGAACAAGTTACAGTTTTAGAATTTGAAAAATCATCTTTTCTTGAAAAAAACTCTCCTTATTACTGGAACATTTACATTTAAAGTTTAATTTATGATATTTACATTCTAACTCATAAAATGTTTACTAAAATAACATAAAAAGAGAAAATAAACCTTGACTTAGATGTAAACTAATAATTCAATTTAATACAATTCTTCATGCTGTGTTATTGAAAAACTAAAATTAATGTTATCTAACTAGGTTCTATATATGAAAGTATTACTGATAATATTTTCAAGCTCTGTTGTACATATGTAGAGTTATATTTATTATATAATTTTGATATTTAAACATATTTCTATTATTAAACATTCATTTCTTGTGATACTCTAATAATTATCAAAGCTGAATATGCCTTAGTTTATTGTTAAGTGAGTGATTCAAAGTGGCAATGATGGCAGGGATTAATGATTTTTTTTATGATTGTAAAGTTCAGTTGACACATAAATGAACAAGATGGCTGAAAATTTAGAAGTTGTGTTACATCTATTAATATATCTCCACTATAATCACCTGGACTATATAGATAAATTACAATCTACAAACTATAGATAAAGAAATCAAGTTCAAAGATATCACATCTAAGTCTGGTCAATGCAATTGCTTCCATTAATAAACAGTACACGGACTGGAGTGATAGCACTGTGGGAAGGATGTTTGTCTTGCAATAACAAACCTGGGTTTAATTTTGTGAATTGTCCTCACCTTACCAATATCTACTGCAACCATTGAACTTTTCTAGGAGTAATTCCTGATCACAGGAGTAAAAATTGAGAATAAGGTCCAAGCACTGCCAGGTATGACCCAAAACAACAACAAAAAGCAGTATAAATTGGTAGAATGAGGACAATTCACAAAATTATTAAAAAAACTGTAGAAAAGAATAGAACAGTATGGACAGAGTCTGCATGAATAATAGATACTACATATAGTTATAGGAATTTAGAAAACAGAAATTGGTAACAAGAGACATATTGTAGCAGCAACTTCATGTTACATATCAATTAACTCCAATACTGAGCATCTTTAAATTATTGCAATTTCTTATTATCTCAGCATTTTTGACCATTTTGAAAATGTCAGAGGTTTACCTGGAGATCTCTGATCCCAGGTCTTTCACAAAATTGTAATCCAATAATGAGCCACTGCTGAGTTCATCTGAAAGAGGAACTAAAGAGAACCCCCGCACCCCATGTGATTCCCTGAGACTCCCCGTGAGTGACCTCCCTGAGTGCAGAGCCGTGGACCAGCCCTGAGAACAACTTGTTGTGAACACTCCCCTCCCCATAATTTTATTATCCTAAGGGATGTGAGAACATGTGAATGAAGTAGCGATACAATTAAATATAAATCAAAGGTCAAGTATTTTGGTGTTTAGGATATTAAAGCAAACAAAATTTATAAAGCTATAAAGCTACTAAAATTGTTAATTATTTGTTATGCTTTGTACTTCTAAATTTTGGAAGTTTTAGTACTGTGACTACTGATACAAGGAAATGATTGAAATATTTCGTGTGCTGAGAATTAAATTATAATTTTTAATTACTTGTAATATTTAATGCAAAAATTATTTGGCATTATAATAAGATAACCCATTTACTAAAATCAAAGGATCATAATTTATTAAGATTTAGTAAAAGAAGTTATCAAATGGTGGGGAAAAAGCCCTTTATAGCTCAGTTTCTTTTTGTGTCCACTTTAATTAAAATCACTTAATTAAATTTGCATTCTCTTATGTTTTCTAGTTTCTATTTCCTTTAGAACTAATCATCATTTAATCTATTTCTTAGTTTTATTTATCAAGAGTATTTCCCCCAGTAGGATATAAATTTTATAGATCTAATTTATTTTATGTTCTACTCATATTATATTTCTAATATCTAAAATAGTACTTAGACTTTGGTAAGCATTGAATTTATATTGATTACAATTGATTATTCAGTTCCAACATGACACTTCATTATTTTAAAATATTCTTTTTAAAAAAATATTCTTAACTCTTTAAATTTGCAGACACTTTGTTAACATTTAAAAATATTTGTTAGTTCTAGTTTAAGCTTCAAATTGAACTTCTCAGCAGGTAGGTGGGGTAACATTTAGTATTAAAGTGGGGCGTGGTAATAGATTTCAGGTGACTTTCACAGTATCAAAATCAGTTCCAAATCATCAAAAACTCATCAAAGTCCCAACAAGAGAAGACTCAGCAGGTCCTAGAAATGCATGTCAAGGCTAGTTCTTAAAGATCTACTTTAAAGAAACAGTTGTATGAGGAGCAGTCTCAGTCTTGGTGATTGCCCCCACACTCACAGGTCTACTATGGATATGCACATTTCTCCTTTATGAGGCACAGTCCACTGAAGCTCTAGTAACTATCAGTAACTAGTATCTATCAGCATCCCAACATGGGGGCATGTAATTCCTTTACATAGTCTTCTTTCTGCAGAAACCTACAATCATTCTTAAATGGATTTGCTTCTCTCTTTCTTCAATCTCCCTTTTTAATTTTGATTTTAATTTATTCATATGTGTGTTTGGTGTGTGTGTGGGGGTGAGTGCCACACCTGGCAGTGTGCAGGGCTTTATCCTGACTGTACTGAGGGCTCAGATGTGGTGCCTTGGAATCAACCTGTGTGCAATTCAGTTGTGTTCAAGTCAAGTGCTTTACCTGCTATACTACCGCTCAGGCCTATAAATCTCCCATTTCCTAAACAAATTGTCTTTCTTCCCTACTTATTCTCTGAAATTATTTTTTATGAAAATAGATAATAAGCCTGAAAAACATTGGCTGAGCTTTGCAGGAGCTCCAGAGTCCTGAGTTCCCATATCTGTATCTGTATCTGTTTCTGTTTCTGTATCTGTATCTGTATCTGTATCTGTATCTGTTTCTGTATCTGTATCTATATCTGTATCTGTATCTATGTGCTTTTACTGTAGATACCATTAGCAATCTGACAAAAAGAAGAATAAAAATAAACCATATACTTTCCAGAGATAAGTGATGGAAAATGATATAAACTGTAAAATATTTTCAAACAGGGTTAGTCAAAATGACAAAAATACTCTCCAATGAAAAAATATCTGATTATTTTTTATTACTGTGAGTGCTGTCACTTTCTCCAAATAACAATAAGAAACCCTAAAAATAATTCCTATACATGCATAGACAGACAGGCATATATGTTAACTGAAACATGAGATTTGGTGAATACTAGTAGCTTTTGTAGTGTCAGTGCCTCATCAATAAATCATTCCTTTATGATCAAAGCTGTTGCTTCTGAGGAAGAGTTTGTTGCAGTTACGTGTTTTAAATTTCGTAACGTATCACAAATTTTAAATGCCGCCATGCTCCAGGCTGCTTTTCACATGCTTAAGCCAAGTCTCACATATGAATGAACATATTCCTGGACCACACGGCGGCGAAAGCAGCACCGCGACACATCATAAGACACTCCTCCCTACCAATTTTCCATAATTGCCAGACCATAATTTGATGAGGTTCAGAGACTAAGAAACAAATCATAGAGGGAAATATACATATATATACATATATATGTCAGATTGCTAGTGGTATCTATAGTGAAAGCATGGTTTAATTAGTCAATTTACTGTGAAGTTTTTATTGGAAGTCAGTGAACCTAAAAGATTCTAACAAAGCTTTAATTATTATTGTTATTGTTTCATTTTCATCATCATGATTTGTTTTATTTTACTTTTGAAGCCACAATAGATATGATAATTCCTTACATCTTTAATTATTTCTGGCTTCTTCTATCTCCCTTGAAATTAAAGAATCATCATGTTATAAAAAGCTTCTTTTAAACCAACAATTTTATATAACCTTTAGTAAATGAAAATTCTAATGCCTTTTAAGAGATGCTTGTAATCACACAAAAATGTGTGATAGCCAAAAGTTTAAGAAACTAACATTCTGTGCCTTTTGATAATTTATTGGGGCAAAATTGCTTATTATTTAAGATCATTGCAAAGTTCGAACTAAATCTGTACTGAATTAATAAACTGCATATCAGAACAAACCAATTTTTGTGCATTAAAGTTTCTTTTTCACAACTTTAGTTTACTGTAGCATCCATGACTTCCACAGAGGCTTATGTAAGTAACAGCTAAATTGAAGTATATTTTTTTCATTTAAAAATAAAATGTCCTTATTTAAAAACAAAATCTTTAGGTAGAGATCTTGATCTTGAACATAAATATCATCTATGAAAAACAAATTTATCATAACACCAGAATAGCTGACATTTATCCAGAAAATAATAATTGCATGTACAGTCTTTTCCAGATTGTTCTAGACAGCAGTAATCTTAAAGTTAAATGTTCTACATAAGATAATTTTTCTAAAGGAGATTTTACTCCTTTGGATATGACTCCTTCCAGTAAATAAGAACACACAGATACAATATTAAAGGAGGCAAAATAATTATAGATTATAATTATATGATACATATAAAATAGTAAAAATATAAAAATTAATGAAAATTAAATTAAAATCCTGAAAATAATCACAGAATAAAGATAAACTCCTGTAGGATAGCATTGATTTGTCCTTTCTCCCTTGCCATAGGGATTTTAGGTTTATCTGGTTGCACCCATTACAGTGCTCCCAAGACACTCCCATTCCTTTGTTTATCTGTAGTCTCTTTCTTTGTGCTCTGCTTCCCCAGCTGATCAATCACCTGTATCCCCTAATCAGACTGTTAATTAGTTAGGTGAGATTCTTCTAAGGACACTGGACTTGTATTCATAAATGAAATATTGCCTTTCTCTTCTCCTTATGTCCTTTTTACTTCAGAGCAATGTCCTTTTTGTATAGACATAGGAAGGCAGTTAATGCTATGCTTTTGTAACTTGGGAGTTAATTGACTTCGAATAATATTCACTCATGGGCATCTGTTTTCTATACTTAAACCTCAGTTACCCTTGCCCGGGCACCTGGCTGTCTTCCCTGGAACCCCTCGGAGGGGATGGGCTCCAGCTTCCCTCCCCACCCCGAGCAGAGCTCCCAACAGCTGAAGACCTCCAGAGCCTAGCCACAGCCATGCTCAAGGCCCCTCTCCACACGTTCGGACAAGCCTCACACATGAAGGTACTGGCAGAGGAATCCAGGTGTGTGGGACCCGGGGCTGAGACCTCCAAGGCTGCTCGAATTGGGACTGGGCCTCCTCCACTCATATTTCCCATTTCTCAGTCGCTAGGCGGTCACCCCCAGCACCATGCAATGCCATCAACAGCCAGCATCCAGAGACTTAAAAGCAAGCTCCCGGAAGTGATATCTTACAGCTTACTTCTCCCTCTGGGAGAATCTGGCAAACTACGGGGAGTTTTCTACCCACATAGGAGAGCCTGGCAAGGTCCCCATGGTGTATTAATATGCCAAAACCAGTAACAAGCTGGGTCTCATTCTCCTGACCCTGAAAGAGCCTGCAATGCGGCATTGTTGGGAAGGATGAGTAGAAAGAGGCTTCTAAAATCTCAGGGCTAGGACGAATGGAGGCGTTACTGAGACAGCTCGAGAAATTCAACGACCAATGGGACAATGATGACGATGATGTTGAAACCTCAGCTGCCCTTATTTCCTAGCATCCCCAAAGCAGGGTCCCGACAAAGGACTGTCTGGACCCAGGGAAAGCTGTGAACTACCCTGGCATCAAAATGGGCCAGGCCAAGCACCATAATACTTAACAATAAGTTAAGAGCATGGTCATGGACAAATTTTCACATGATCCAAAAAGTAACAACTAGATTAAGACCCTGATAGGATTAGGAAAGATTAATCCGGCCTGAGCACTGTAGTTCGGGATCTATAATGAGATGATCCCAGGAGAGCCACCCTACAAGCTTAATGTATTTCTTATTGTGCCCATACAAAATGACTAATATAAATGTTTATATGTTTGTTGGACTAAGGAAAGAAGAAACATACCCATAGTTGGTATTTTGCTCTTGGGTGGGTTATCCTGTTGAATGAGAGTTAGTCCTAGAAGTGTCTTCTGAGGAAAGGATTTTACCTCTGTTGATTCTATGACCACACCTATGTGTAATTTCCAACCCCTCATGATTTGGGATATAACTAAGTCTGTAAGGGTGGGCTGGGCTATCCAGAAGGAGGATGGAGAAGAATGAAGAAGGAGGATCTGGGGTAGAGGAATGAAGGAGGATCAGAGGAGAGCAAGAAGAAGGGAGACGAGATTGGAATAAACTGCAGCTGACACCAACCAGCCTGGCCCTAGTTCCCTCCTTCATCTACCCATCGCCATCGGCCTCCTCAGGGTGGGGAAGCTGCCAGAGACCACCGAAAGCAGGAGGCAACAGTGAGAGCGAAGCAGCCTTTCATATTTACTTTTGCACACAAACTCCCCTCAGAGAAGCAACAATAAGCGTGAAAGCAGATATATTAACAGAATGATGAGAACCAGAAGGAAATAGAATGTCATCTGTAACTTGCTGGAAAGATTACTGACTGGGATTTCTATGTCAGAACAAAATATCCTCATGCATGACATAAATATCCTCATGCATGACATGCATGAGAAATGTTGGTCTTCTAAGAGACTTTACTTTAACTGAACCTAATAAATTTAGTCTTAACCACTCATGGGCCAGGGAGATAGTTCAGGGATTAAGAGTACATTTCGTACATCTACAAGGACTTGAGTTCAATGCCAGGTACCACATGGTTCCCTACATGCCTCAGCTGTGACTCTGGAGAACCCTAAGCACCAACAGACCTATCCCTGGTGGCCCAGTAATGCTGGGTTTGAATGTTGAACCATTCAGCTATCTAAGTAAGCGTTGTCAGAAGTGTCACCAATCCTTTGATATGAGGACAACAAAACCCAAAGAGCAGGATGCCGAGGTTTAATCATTGTTTCCCAAATACAAAGACACAGAAATCAGGAAATGAACAAATGGAAAAAGACTTTATGCAAACACTAGTCTAAAAAAAAAATCTGTGGAGAAACAACCATACAAAATTGAATGGAAGGTGGGAGCAGGAAAGTGGCACAAAGTGGCTAAAATTGCTTGAACTAAAATTCAAGCAAAGATGAGAAGCAGAGATTTAGCTCAAAGAAACGGATATTATGCCTGAGATTCACCAAGCACTGCTGGGTGAGCATAACAAAAATTGAAGCACTCCATTCTCCGCCACAATGATCTCAGTACACTCCCACCACCCCCACCCAGTTCCCCCCACCCCACCCTGCCTCTGTGGCAGGGCATTCCCTTTTGCTCTCTCTCTCCTTTTGGGTTTTGTGGTTTGCAATAGAGGTACTGGGTGAGTGGGCACTGGTGGAGGGATATGTACTCAATTATTGTTTGACTGAAAAGTAAGCATGAAAATTTTTAAGTCTGTAACTGTACCTCATGGTGATTCGTTTAAAAACTAAATGAAATAAAAAGCTAAAATAAATAAAATAAAAAGTTAAAAATTAGAGTGTTCAAAGCAGACCAAAGCCAGCAAGAGGTGCAAGTTTCAGTAAGTGGAATAAAAACAATTGAGTTGATTTTATGCAACATTTACATTGTTCTAATTTGAATTAAATATATACACATGTGAGGGCATATGTGAACTAAAGACACATGCACACACACACAAAAATTGAAGCATTCCAGCATCACTGGGCTCCAGCATCAAAATTGTCAACACCACCTGACAGTGTTTCACTATGGACCCCTCCCCCCACATACAAAAAGCAAAAAATATAGAATTGAATTAATCAGAAATAAATTTTGATATTATAATGGAAACTGCACATGCATGTACAATACATCCAAAAATATATTCACTTAGGATACTGTAGACTTGATGAACTTTGGACGCTTGGTAAAATTTTTTTTTCTTTCCTTTTCTTTTCTTTTTTGCTGTGCATCCAATTTAAGCCTCTCATTGGAAAAGTCCTATGTCATAGGCTTATGGAGATATATGCTCATATAATATTTTGTTTACAAACAATTTTAAAGTTTAATGAAAATATTGTAGAGGTTTTTAAAATGTGGGGACTAATGAAGAATATGAATACATATGTGTGGGGTAGTACTCTTGTAATATTCTAATTGAGATTCTCATTTTTTGGAAATATTTGCAAAATTTTTATCGAAAAAGATTAAGGTATAAGTAGATGTCTAATATTTTGTTTAGAAAAAGGAGTTCTTGCTAAGTTTAAAGTGTCTATCCTTTATAAGTATTATATATGATATACTAATTTGTTGCATGGCATATGTTGCATAATGCATGCTATAGTAATATAAGTCAATAAAAAATAAAATATATTAATATTTTTATATTTTCCACTTATATAAAAAGAATATAAGTGGAAGATAAATATTTAAAAGTCAATATTGAATGAAATGTGAAAAAGTTATTAAATTAGCTATTTTTTCTGAGGATTTGGTGAAATGCGTGTCCTTACATCATTTTTGTTAATTGTTATAATAACAGTTGATAATTTGCCTTCTTAATTCTAATATCAGACATCTCATCTAAAAACATAAACTTGGGACCCTCTCGCCTAAAGACTTTGATTCCAAAGATCTAACACATTCGGGCATCCAGCGCAACATCCAATAGCGATACACTGGGACACCAAACTGGGCTACAACTCTGTGCTGCCGGGGGTGGATTTTTTTTTCCTCCCCACCCTGTCTTCCTGCACGGAAAGCGGCAGGCTGGCGGCACCCATGTGGCAGGCGCCATCTTCTGGGACTCCAAACCCACAGGTATTCGGATTTTACTTTGGGGGCTCCCAGGAACTCATGAGAAGGGGGCGTAACCGGCAAGCCCTTGGCCCAGATAAATCCGGAGCCGCTGAGCGCTAATTGGACCCTCTCGCCTTCTTACAGCAATGCACTGGGACTGTGAGCTGGGCTATGTAATTTCTGGCAGAATTTTCCCTGGACTTTATACAGAAATCCAAAACCGCGTGGACGCTGTGCCGTGTCCGCGCGACTTAGCATTTATAATTGTCAGCAATGTGAAACGGTTCCATTTGAACAGGTCTGACTTGGGGGGGAAACTCCAAATAATAACAGTAAGTTTTTGTAGAAATATTGAAGGTTTTTAATGTAGCAGCCACCTCTGGACTGTGAACTAAGCAAAAGCCCCACGCTGGCCGACGTGGCGTGGCGTACACCATACTATGAGGCGCAGGAAGGGGTATGAGGGGGAAAAAGGAAAAAAAAAAAAAGGGAAAAGGAAAAAAAAAGAGAGAGAGAGAGAGAGTTATGTCAACTATAGTGAGTTTTGTGTTGAATTATGGAATGTAATCAAGGTAAAGAAAAAATGAAGTGAAATTCATTAGTTATACAGTAGGGGGTAGGGGGTGGGGGCGGGGGGTATACGGGGGTTTCTGGTGGTGGAATATGGGCACTGGTGAAGGGATGGGTGTTTGAATATTGTATAACTGACATATAAACCTGAGAACTTTGTAACTTTCCACATGGTGATTTAATAAAAATTAAAAAAAACAATAAAATAAAAATAAATTATTATTGCAAAAAAAAAAACCATAAACTTAAATGTAAAACTCTACTTATGTTTATTGTAAAAACCATCTGGCAGGGGGCGGCCGGGGGAGACCCATGGGCCGCCTGGGCTCGGGTGGTCGGTCCAGGCCATGGGCCAGAGGAAAGGGCCAAGGCGGTTGATTGATCAGTTGCTGTTTATTCCATTCTCCCCACGTGTCTGTTCGAGTCTCTCTGAGCCCCCCATTCTAGTCTCACACTGCTCCTCATTCCCGTCTCCTTCTGTCTCTCCTAGCCCCTCATTCCTCCATCCCAGCTCTCTGGATTCTCTCCTCTTCTCTAGTCTCTCCCAATACTTGTCTTTCTGGGCCCTAGTCATACCCAGCAAAATCAACATAAGAAAGCCCTTCCTGAGGGTCCACCAGGTTCAAAGTAAACACCACCTAGAGGCATTCCCCTCCTCCTACCACCTTAATTAACATCTCAATATTAGTTATTTCTGTATGGGCACAGTAAAGATACATTGAGGCTTGTAGGGCAGCTCTCCTGGGTCTGTCACAGACTCAGACTACAGCGCTCAGACCAGATTAATCATTCCTAACCCTAGCAGGGTCAGAATCTAGTTACTACTTTTTGGATCATGATAACATTTGTCCACGACTAAGCTTTTAACTTATAGTTAAGCATTAGGCACTTTGGCCAGGCCCATCTCGATGCCAGGGTAGCACATAACTCACCTCTTGCCCTGGGTCCATCCGTCCCTCGTCGGGACCCTGACTTTGGGGGTGCTAGGAAGTAAGGACAGCTGAAGCTTAAGTCTAGTGAGGAAAATATCATGTAGAGTCAAATGACTCCCAGGTTACAAAAGCATAGCATGTGCTACAGTCTTCCTATGTCCATACAAAAGGACATGGCTCTGAATAAACTATTTAAAGGACTCAAGGAGAAGAGAAAGGCAATATTTGCAAGTCAACAGAACACAAAGAAAGAAGTTACAAATAAACACAGAGAAATGGGAGCACTGTGATAGGAGTAACCCAATAAACCTAAACTACCTGAGGCTATGTTATCCTACACAGAAGGTATGTTATCCTACAGTTTATATGTAAAGTTTAAGATTAAAAATAAAAAACATCTGCTTGTCTCATTACAGTAAATATTATAGAATATTATTAAGAAATATAATATTTTTCCTCTGCCGGTTCTTTCATGCATGAGGTTCATCCAAACGTGTGGAGAGGGGCCTTGAGCATGGCTGTGGCTAGGCTCCAGAGGTTTTTGGCCGCTGGGAGCTCTGCTCAGGGTGGGGAGGGAAGCTGGAACCCATCCCCTCCGAGGAGGCCTCGGGGAATACAGCCAGGTGCGCAGGGGCAAGAGACTCTCTGCATAGCTTTCTTCTGGGAGCTTGCATTTAAGTCTCTGGATGCTGGCCGTTGACAGGTTTACACGGCATCTCCGGGGGCAGTCCCTGGCTGTGACCACCTAGCTACTGGGAAATTAGGAAATCTGGGCGGAGGAGGCCCAGTCTCGACCCGAGCAGCCTTGGAGGTCTCAGCCCCGGGACTGGGGCCTCCTCCGCCCAGATTTCCTAATTTCCAAGTAGCTAGGTGGTCACACCCAGGGACTGCCCCCGGAGGCGCCATGTAAACCTGTCAACGGCCAGCATCCAGAGACTTAAAAGCAAGCTCCCAGAAGAGAGTGTCGCAGAGAGTCTACTTCTCCCTCTGGGAGAACCTGGCAAACTACTGGAAGTTTCCTGCCCATGGTGTATTAATATGCCAAAACCAGTAACAAGCTGGGTCTCATTCCTCTGACCCTGAAAGAGCCTCCAGTATGGCATCGTTGGAAGTACGAGTAGAGAGAGGCTTCTAAAATTTCAGAGCTTGGACGAATGGAGATGTTACCGAGACCATTCAAGAAATTTGACGATTAATGAGATGATGATGATGATGATGATGATGATGATGATGATATTTTTGAAAATTTATAAGCATATGATAAATTATTTATAAGTTGAGCAAAATGAATTTTTAAATATATACAATTTATATGGACAAATGGTAGACTTAATGGAAATTCTTAAAATATAATGAGAGTATTCATTCTTTCCTGGCAGTGATTATAAGTGATTTTTTTGCCTCAAACTATTCCACATTTCTAAAAAAATTTTATAACTGATACATATTTTTATTTTCAAGATGAAAATCAAGGAAATTTAAAATGCAAGTTTTGTGGAGATTTGATCACTACATTCTCTTAGCATTCTCCTTATAGTGGATATGGGCGCCCACATTGTTGGATCACATCCCTGGCCTGAATACATCAGTGAAGGGGAATGAGGATGTGAGTGGATGGTCTTCCAGGACAAAGGTGGCAGGACAATGTCACTGATAAATGGCTGCATTCAGGGAGGAAGATGAATGGGGCTCTGCAGAGACCATCTGTGTTTATCAGGATGGATTATCACTGCTCTACTGCCCTCCTGTCAGGGAGCAAAGAACACTGTTGCTGCATCTGCATTTCTTGTAATGAAAGTGATCCTTCCTGGCATAAAGGAACAAGCAAAGACAGATTTTTGTTTTCTTTCTGATCAACTTTATTTAACATCTCAAAGAATAAAACAACAATGTGTAGTGCTCCAAGATCAGAAATTAAAATTTGAGCTGGTATGTGTTTCCCATATAAAGCTTAATTAAAACAAGCCTGGAAGTTTAATTATATCAGTGAAGAGAAAACAAGGTCCTGATTAATTCATTTCCGGGCCATCGCGTTTTGTCAACTTGAATCTCTGAATTTTTTTTAAATAAAAAAATTTACACATAGGACTTTTACAACACTTCTGGCCACTTACTTTGGAATCATGCTACATGTTCAGGATCCATTTTTGCTTAGACGAGTGGGTGATGGGGTGGTGGTGGTATTTTTACGTGAATAGTTAGTATTTCATACCACAGAAACTGCCTTGTTCTTAGGCAAATACATCCAAGTAAATTAGGTCATTGGTGGCAAAAATGGACTGGAGCGATAACACAGAGGGTAGGGCATTTACCCTGCATGTGGCCAACCTGGGTTCCATTCCTCCGCTCTTCTCGGAGAGCCTAGCAAGCTACTGGAGAGTATCTCTCCTGCTATGCCAGAGTCTGGCAAGCTCCCTGTGACATATTCAATATGCCAAAAAAACAGTAACAACAAGTCTCACAATGGAGATGTTACTGGTGCCCGCTCTAGCAAATCAATGAACAATGGGGCAACTGTGCTATAGTGCTACTGTGCTACGACAATAAATAAAAATGAGATCCATAAAGTCAAAGATAATAGTTTCTTTCCTTTTGTGCTTTATTTGATTACATACCAAGTGTTTTACTTAAAATAATGTAACCTGAAAGATTTTCCAAAGATGTTATATGAATGCATTTTAGATATTTTAGAAAATGTCAAAATCTTAATAGTAATAATTATAAAATGTTGTTAATTCATAAATATATATTTCTAGATTCCAGAATGTTTATCATCTGCTTGCATTCATTCTATTTATGCTTGCTCAGGAGGGAGGGAGGAAGGAAGGAAGGAAGGAAGGAAGGAAGGAAGGAAGGAAGGAAGGAAGGAACGAAGGAAGGAAGGCAGGAAGGAAGGAAGGAAGGAGGGAGGGAGGGAGGGAGGGAGGGAGGGAGGGAGGGAGGGAAGGAGGGAGGGAAGGAAGGAGGAAGAGAGAGAGGGAAAGAGGGGAAGAGGGAGGAGGGTGAGTGGGTTAGAGGGAGGGAGGGAGGGAGGGAGGGAAGGAAGGAAGGAAAGAGGGAGGGAGGAAGGAAGGGAGGGAAGGAAGGAAAGAGAGAGGGAAGAAGGGAAGGAGAGAGGGAGGGAGGGAGGCAGGCAGGCATGCAAGCAGGAAGGCAGGTAGGCAGCAAGGCAAAAATGAGTATTCTTTTGTAAAATCAGAAGTAATTGGAGTAAGGATTATTTCTAAGAACAGAAATATCTCCCCAGGGACTATTAGCTGCAAAATAGACTATGAATAATCACATTTTTCTCATTTTCAGGAAGTCTGTTTTCAAAAATACCATGAACCTTTATGACCAATTTCTATTGTTGCCTTTGTTACTCTTTAGTTATAAAAGAAAATGGGACACCTAAATGCTGAGGGCATTCAAATGAAAAATTACTACCCAATCATATCCAAAACTAATAGTTTTTTTTATAAGATTATATATATCTCCTGTATTTTAAGATTATTTTTCCTTACATATTTGTTCAATCTTTATTTAATGTTTTCACAGATTTTAATACCAGGATAAATGTTGAAAAATAATCAAGTCAAAACACTCAAGCAAGCTATAGTTTACCAATGTATTTTTTAGTCATTTGATAGCCATTAGTAGCTTTTATACAGGATAGAGTTAGCCACTATATTTGCTCATAAACCACATTATTGAGCAAAAATAACAAAACAGTATAATCTAGACAGTTATTTTTTTAGAAAGGATCTGTGAATTTTGAGATCATAAATAAAAATGACAAAACCAGTATTGTATTTATCCATCATTTATTTTGTTTTGCTCCTCTTGCCCCCTCCCCCTGCTGTGATGATGGCGTGGTGCACATACCTGGCTGTGGGATGCTCATTTTTTAAGGTGTAGTGCCCACCAGCAGCTGCATATCAGGTTGGGATGCTCACTCACTCAGACATGATGCTCACTGAGGTTTGTGCTCCTTTAGTTGTAGTAGTGCTCACCAGGGGCTGCAGTGTCTGGCCATGGTGCCTGCCTGGTGCTGGTAGAGTACTGGACTGCTTCATGGTGCTTAGTCCTGCTAATTGTTCTATAGCCAGACATCACCCTGTTGCCTGGATAGCAGAAAACAAGAGTGTCAGGCTCAAACAGCAGAGCTGCCAGATCTGATTCACTGCATGCTGGAGCGCATGGGTTTGAACTCAGTCATGACCTTGCAAGGCAGGTACTAGAAACCCTTTTCTATTTCTCAAGGTCCAGAGCATTGTATTTAAGGAGAGTTATCCTGAAAATACGATTAAAATAAGCATGAAAACAAATAAACAAATGCGCATGCATACGCAGAATTCAAGTCTGTGTTCTTTAGAACCAATATGAAATATAATAAAACAGAAAACATTAGGTAATAAATATGTTTTTGTAAGTCTTATCAAATAAACCAACAAACAAATCTTAAATCAGGAATGACAAGAGCAAAATGTACAGGGAATCTACCATTTAAGGTAAAGTAATATGATTTTAAAACACTTCAGAACAAACTAATTTTCCATATATATATATATATAGATACATACATTGTCAAGCTACTTTCCATTAAATAAAGTTACACGATTCATTTCAATGACATATCAAGGCTTGGAGAAAGCTACTAAGAGAAACAATACAAATGTCACTAATAAATATAAATGCAAATCTTAATAAAATTATTTATAAATAGAATGCAAAGATAGTAATGCAAGGAGGTTATGGGCAGCAAAGATAAAAGTACAAGGACAGAGACAGCCACTAAGCACGGGAGTCTCACTCAAGGGCACTCCTGAGGCCACAGCCAGAGACTAGGAAAGTCCGGATGACAGGAAGTGCAGGGTTACAACTGAGGGGTCCAGGCACAGGTGCAGAGTACAGGAATTTTGCCCATATGTGCATGGTGGTCGCCATAGCCATGGCTGTGGCCATGGCCGAAGCTAAGAAAAGCTAAAACATCAGGGTAAGGGCACTTCTGGGGTACTGTGGGGGATAGAGACTCAGGGGACCAGTGGGGGATAGTCCAAGTTTTCAGAAGTCATAAGCTGGACCAGGCTTTGTGAGACAGAAAAAGTGACATAGTACACAGGTAAAGGAGAGGCCTGGACCTTTGGGGAGGGACCTAGATGTAGATACTTCATCTGTACAATAAACACCTTCCTTTAACTGCCCAGCACAGGTAAATCCACTTTTGCAATAACAACAGGAACTGCTTGGGTACAGTGTGGAGGCCCAGCCATAGGAACAGAGAGAGGGGGATCTTGCCCACAAACACATGTAACCGGTGAATAAGGCGAATAAGGAAGGTAAGATGCCAAGAAACCATGGGGGTGCAGTCTAAGAGAGCCCAGGGATAAGATTTGAAAGTCATATACTGGGCCAATCATCTTGAGATATCTTGAAACATCTTGAGTGACACTAGAATGGGTAGAGGAGAGACCTGGACATTCGGAGAGGACTCAGACTACTACTTTATCTACTACTACTTTAATTTACTACTACTACTTTATCTGTGCAATAAACTATAACTTTTATAGTTTAATCTTCTGAGTTTTGTATGCAAATCTTTCATTTAATTCACAAGAAATCATCAGCAGAATAAAATCCACTTTCATGCTGACAATTTCTTGTATTCATCATAACTTTTTTTCTACTCCCTGTTTTATTTATATTGACTCTAATTTTTCTTTCCTTAGGTTGCTGGTAGCTTGGTAAAGGGAGGTAGATGAGAAAAGAGAACTTCCACACCTGCTCCACCCACCTTGGCCACTAGTACTCCTGGAAATACCTGCTTTGGATCACAGTTGAAATAGGCCACTGTGAGCACCCGACAGCACAGACTCTCAGATCCTGCTGGCTCATGAGGCAGACCCAGCTGGGCCTGGAGTCCACTTGTTCTTGACAGAGTGGAGGGTGATTCCTGACACCCTATTGCCCAGGAGCTATGGATTCAGGCTGGAAGAATTGCTCTTCACAGAAAAGGAAAATCTGTCTTCACCGCAGCACAATTATCCTGGGTCCCTTGTCTTCCCTCACAGAAAAAGTATTTCTTGTGGAGGCAAAATAGTGAAGCAAAATATTTTTTTTTAAATTCTTTATTGAACCACTGTGAGAGCAGTTACAAAGCTTTCGGGTTTAAGACTCAGTCACAATAATGAAACAGCCGTCCCTTCACCAGTGCACATTTCCCACCACCAACAAACCCAGATACCCCCCATCCCACATCCTCCCCCATCTGTGTGGCAGATGATGTCCATATTTCTCTCTCTCTCTCTCCTTTGATTACATTCAATATATTGACAAAGGGCCCACCATTGTTATTTGAGATTTTCTTCAACACTTAGATCTGGGGAAAGGCAACATTAGACACTTTGTTTTCTATTGCTGATTATGAATAGCATAGGGTGTAGCATGGGTGCAGTAGTGACCACGTAATTTTGGAATTCTGGAATTTTAATTATCAAATCTGGAGGGATTTCTGCCAAAATCCGATGGGTTGCAAAATTTGTTTCTGAGTCTCTGAGATCATGGCCATTCAGCAACTCAATCAGGAGTTGGGAAAAATAGTTTTTAGTGAATAAAACTTGCTTAGAAAAACGTGAGAGGATAGAAAGAGAAAATACATGTTCAAGAGAGAACATTGGCTTTTCCAGGGGAGTGGAAGAAGCACAGAGACATAGAGGGGAATAAAGCAAGATATGTGTTCAAGGCTTGGAGAATAAGCCTGAGTGACTCTCAGGAGTAGGTTTCATACAATTCCTCCAAACGATATTTTCCTAGAGTTCTGTGCATACACTAATCTGGGTGTTGCCATGAGATGCCTCACACTGTTGATGGTCTTCTCAGAATCTCATCCCTTGCACTGTCAATGGTCTCTTCATAATCTCATAGGTTCTTCTATAACTTCTTTATTCTAGGTGGGGCCTCAGTTTCTCCCCTCCAAAGAACTCAAGATTTACATGTCAAAGGATGTAGTCTTCATGACTCTGGGACATTTTAGAACTAGGTAATCTCTTCTTAAATTTAATTATTCCCCAAAAGTACATTACCAGGGCTCCCATACTAATCTGCCTGTAACACTTCTGTATGGCTACGGTTTTATTTTATTTTTTTCTGATTCTTTCAAGTATTTAGTTAAGTTGTTGATTTAAGATCTTACTGTAGGATAACATGGCCTCAGGTAGTTTAGGTTTATTGGATTACTTCCATCACAGTACTCCCATTCCTCTGTGTTTATTTGTAACTTCTTTCTTTGTGTTCTGTTGACTTATAAATATTGTTTTTCTCTTCTCCTTGAGTTCTTTTGCATAGTTTATTCAGAGCCATGTCCATTTGCACAGGAAGACTGTAGCAAATGCTGTGCTTTTATAACCTGGGAGTTATTTGACTGTACATGATATTTTTCCTCTTGGTCATCTATTCTCTAGACCTAAGCCTCAGCTGTCCTTACTTCCTAGCACCCCCAAAGTCAGGGTCGACGGGATGGACCCAGGGCAAGAGGTGAGTTATGTGCTACCCTGGCATCGAGATGGGCCTGGCCAAAGTGCCTAATGCTTAACTATAAGTTAAGAGCTTGGTCATGAACAAATGCTGTCGTGACCTGAAAAGTAGTAACTAGATTTGAACTCTGCTGGGGTTAGTAATGATTAATCTGGTCTGAGCACTGTAGTCTGAGTCTGTGGCAAGATGTTCCCAGGAGAGCTGCCCTACAAGCCTCAATGTATCTGTTACTGTGTCCATACAAAAATAACTAGTATTAAGATGTTGATGGAGTTTTTGGACTGAGGAAAAGAGAAAAACACCTTAAGAGGTATTTTGCCTGCTAGCAGTCAGGAAGGGCTTTGGAATGGTGTTTCCTTTCCAAAGTTTCCTGAGGAACCTGGTGGGCCCTCAGGAAGGGCTTTCTTACGTTGATTTTGCTACCAGACTGTGTGTAGCCTAGAGGGCAAGGTGGAGAGAGACAAGGAGGGGGAGAGACTAGTGAAGAAGGAGCAGAATCCAGAGAGCTGGGATGGAGGAGTGAGGAGCTAGGAAGAGTGCTGGGAGAAAGAGAAGAGAAATGGGGAGCTCAGAGAGACTGGAACAGGCGTATGGAGAGAATGGAATAAATGGCAACTGATCTATCAACTGGTTGGCCCTCGTTTCCTCCTCCATCTGCCCCATGGCCCGGCCTTCTTTGACCGGGCGAGCAGCCCAGGACCACCCCTCGAATCCGGGGGTGGCCAATGGGGAGAGCTGTCGGGGGCTCTCCCCTGCTTGCCCTCTGGCAAATGTTTTTTACATTTATCTTTTTTTTATTTGTTTGTTTGTTTTGGGTCACACCCGGCAATGCACAAGGGTTACTCATGGCTGGGCTCTCAGGAATTACTCCTGGCAGTGTTCAGGGGACCATATGGGATGCTGGGATTCGAACCTGGGTTGGCCGTGTGCAAGGCAAATGCCCTCCCCGCTGTGCTATCACTCCAGCCCCTACCTTTATCTTTTAAAAATAAGCTTTGCGCTGATAAAATTCCCTCTGAACATGCTTTTAATTCATATAATATATTTTAGTATCTTGGATTTTTTTTAGAAAGCAGAAAAGTTTATTGGAAAGTAGAAGAGAAAGGAAAAGGAACTTATTATGTGGGGAAGTATCTTGCATTTTAAATTATTTTTTCTAATTCCCTCAAGATTAATTTACTAGTTGTATAAGACAGTTTTGATTTCTGTATGATTATAAACTTTCTTATTTTTCTTCTTTGAGGTATTTCCAGTTTCATCCCATTGTAGTCACAAATGATATTTTATATACATCAATATTTAAAATTTTTTGATATTTTTATTACCTTCTAAAGGGCTTATTGTTGTATGAATATGAATATTCTTTCCATCGGGGATGTCCTGTGAATATTCTTTCCATGGGGGGCTCAGAGATAGAACCGAGAAAATTCTAAAAATGGCTGGAGGGCTGCAAGCTTACTCTGGCAGGGAAGCAGGGAAGAAGCATCCCAAGGCCTCTTATTTACTATCCTTCATACAAGCATCTAATGCACTCAGTACAAAGAAATCATTAACAGAGAACAGGCTTTGCAGGAGGGACATCAAGACATCAGGGCTGGATTGTTCTGTCACATCTGCAAGCCCAGTGGTAGCAGCCTCTAGAGAGGAATGCAAGGCCAAGCAGCCTGGCACCATGAGCTACAGCCCCTTGCACCTGGAGTGATAAGAGTTTGTGAGAATGTCTGCATTCCAAAGCTGAGCTGGGTTAGGGATCTGTGAGAAAGGGATGATTGCTTCTATGTAAAACTAAGAGCTGAAAGGCAGCCAAAGGAAGAGATGTTAACCCTTCCCAAACCAGTCCAGACAAACAAGTCATGGCTCGTCCATTTTCATGGGGTCTGTGTTCCTGCCTACTTGTGGGTGAGTCTCCACGGGGCTCATCCTAACAGTTCTGGTTGGGCACCAACAGATTATCTTTTTTAAAAAAAAATTATTAGTGAATTACCGTGAGATACAGTTACAGACTTACAAACGTTCATGCTTGTGTTTCAGTCATACAATGATCAAGTACCCATCCCTCCACCAGTGCCCATTTTCCACCACCAATGGTCCCAGCATCCCTCACACCACCCCCATCCTGTCCCCTCCACCCCACCCCACCTTTGTGGCAGGGTATTCCCTTTTGCTCTCTCTCTTCTTTAGGGTGGTTTGTAATAGAGATATTAAGAGGCCATCATGTTCGGTCTATAGTCTACTTTCAGCATGCATCTCCCATCTGAAGCTGGCCCTCCTGGTACCCTTTAGTTGGTGGTTCCTTCTCTATCTGAGCTGCCTTTCCCCCCAGCATATGAGGCCGGCTTCTAAGCTGTGGAGTAATTCTCCTGGTACTTATCTCTACTATTCTTGGGTGTTAGTCTCCCATTCTGTTACTTTATATTCCACAGATGAGTGCAATCTTTCTATGTCTGTCTCTCTTTCTGACTCATTTCATTTAATACGATACTTTCCATGTTGATCCACCTATATGCAAATTTCATGACTTCATCTTTTCTAACAGCTGCATAGTATTCCATTGTGTAGATGTACCAAAGTTTCCTTAACCAGTCATCTGTTCTGCGCACTCAGGATTTTTCCAGATTCTGGCTATTGTAAACAGTGCTGCAACGAACATATACGGGCTTATCTTAAAGGAGAACTTTTATTTGTTCTTGTGAAGCAAAATAGTTTTTGTTGAAATGAATTTAGAGAAAAGTGAGGAGAGAAAAAGAAAGATATGTATTCAGAAGAGAACAGGGGCTTCTCCACAAGAGAAAAAGCAGAGAATGGCATCAAAGTTTATCTGGATATTGTTACAAGAAAATATTTGCACTCTTTTTTGTCATTGTTCAGTATCAAATATATATATATTTGAATTATTATGAGATACACAGTTACAAAAATTGTTCATGATAAAGTTTCATTCGTACAATGTTCCAACACTGATCCCTTCACCAGTATTCATTTACCACAGTAATGTCAACTGGCACACATACAAAAGAACAAGAGCAACAACTGCTGGCACGATGTGGGGAGAAAAGGACTCTCCTTCATCATGGGAATGCCAACTGGTCCAGACATTTTGAACAACAACATACTTTTTTTCCAAAAAAACTAGAAATAGATCTACCATACTGTAGGATAACATTGGTTTGTCCCTCCTCCCTTGCCACAAGGCGTTTAGGTTTAAGTACTCTGGAGACACTCCCATTCCTTTGTTTATCTGTAAACTCTTCTCTGCATCCTCCTTCCCAACCAGTTAATTACCTTTTCCTAATCAGATTCTGTAAGATTAGATTCTTCTAAGGATCCTGAACTTGTATTGTAAGTTAGTACCTTTTGCATAGTTTACCTTAAAGCAATGTCCTTTCTGTATGGACACAGGAAAACAATATTGTGCTTGTAACTTGGGAGTTGATTGACTCCAATAATATCTACTCCTAGGCATCTGCTCTCTTAACTCAGTTGCCCTCAGTTTCTAGCACCCCAAAAGCAGGGTCCCGACGAGGGACAGGATGGATCCAGGGCAAGCAGTGAGTTATGTGCTACCCTGGCATCGAGATAGGTCAGGCCAAAGTGCCACAATACTCAACTGTAAGTTGAGGGCATGATCATGGACAATGCTGTCATGATCCAAAGGTAACGACGAGACTAGGACCCTGCTGGGGTTAGGAAGACTAACCTGGCCTGAGGACTGTATAGTGAGATGTCCTCAGGAAGAACCAAACTTTATATCTCTTACTGTGCTCATACAGAATGACATTGCTAGAAATATTAGAAGTAGATTTACTGCAACTATTTAAGCAGATTACTAGCTCACACCCTGACACACCCTTGTTTGGAATCACTCCCTTGAGTGGATCTCCTTAGATGAGATTTCCTTAGATGAGATTTTGTTAATCTCAAGAAATGGTCTTAGCCTTCTTGGTTTATTTGTCGATGTTAAACCCACCTTTGTGCCACCGCCCTATGCAATTTGCTATATAAACTAAGACTGTGGAGCAGTGGGGGCCAGACTCAGGAGAAGCAGAGAGAACAAAATAAACTGATCGAGCAACCAGTTTGGCCTTCTTCCTTCCGTAGCCTTCTCTTGACGGACAGCACACACAGCGGTTCCGGAGCAGCACCGGACGCGGGCGGTGAGACAGAGCTGCCCGGAGAGCCCAAGAGTACACGAGCCCGAGAGTACACGCGCCCGTCGGCGTGCCTTAGTTTTTTACACCATACAACCCATCAGTACCACTCCTGGGAATATATCCTAATAGCCCAGAAACACAATTCAGAAAAGCCGTCTGCACTATGTTCATTGCTGCACTATTCACAAGAGCCAGAATCTAGAAATAACCAAAGTGCCTGAGAACAGATGAGTAGATAAAACAAATAAGCAAACAACATCCTATGGTGCACGATGGAATATTATACAGCCATTAGGGAAAATAGTCATGAAATTTGGTTATACCTGAATGAACATGGGGTATCATGCTAAGTGAAATGAGTCAGAGGGACAGGGACAGACATAGAATGATCACACCCATTTTCAGGATATAAAAAAATTTTTAAAAAACGTAGTATGAGAATAATACTGGAAGACAGTAGAAACAAGGGCCAGAAGGACTTGCCCATGGTCAAAAGCTTACCATAAATGGTGGGGTAATGCAATTCAAATAGAGAAGGTATCACTAAGACAATGAAATTTGGAAATGATCAATCTGAAAAAGAACTGAATACTGGAAGGAGGCAAAGTGATAAGTGATATACATGAAACAATAAATAATGGTAATGCAAACCACAGTGCCTAAGAGGAAAAAAGAGTGGGAGAGAGAGAGCTAGCTAGATAGAGGGGGAGGGGTCTTGTACTTGTAGTTGTTCTGCCATGTTCTTATTAGGAACTTTAGATTCTTTTTCTTTTTCTGAGGGGTCCACCTGCTCTGTGCAGACTCCTTGATTTCTGCATCTCAGTTTTTGCATCTCAAAGAAGCTCAGGATTTGCACCACAAAGTGATGTCTTCTTTATACTTTTTGGATATTTCAGACCTGGTTGAACAATTGTTTAAGTTTATTTTTTCTCAAATTCCCGTTACTACGGCTCCACCTATTAATCTGCCTGAAACTGTACCCTCACCCCCACCACCCCAAGATTTCACCCTTGTAAATCTTTAAGGGGTATATGGGTGAAGATCTGGCTTCTGAAATTTCTTCATGCTGACAGAAGTGTTCAGATTTGGTTGATGTAAGGGAGTATAAATTCATGCTAATAATTTTAATGGGGTCCAGGCAATGGTTTACTGGGTTTCAGAGTTGCCAGCCTGAAAGAAAACTAAGACACATACATTTTTTTAGTCTTACATGCTAATGTTGCAATATGGAAGGAAAGGCAATATCTAAAAGATGAAAAAGCATGGGACAGAAATCTTAAAGCTATTAGAAGCATACACTCCTCAAAGAAATAGCAGTTATGCACTGCGGGGGCCATCAAAAAGGAAATACCATTCCTCTTGATGCGAGTTATATATTTGTTGTGTTTCTTTCTTTAAAAATTATTCCTTCTTTCCTTTTTTATAGTTGTTAGTGTGAAAGTGGATTTTCATGTGCTATGTTGAGAATTATATGAAAGATTTGCATACAAAACTCAACAGGTTAAGAAGTTAGAGTTTCACATTTCAAACATATGAGTCTGGGTCCCTCCCCAATGTCCAGGCCTCTCTTTTTACCTCAGTATGACACCACTGGTTCTATCTCATCATGCCTGGTCCAATGTGCAACTTCTTAATTCCTGTCAATCACTATCTGCTCATCTTCATTGTACAATGATCTTGTTCCTACATCATTCTTTTTTTTTTTAATGTAGGAGTACTGCTATTTGTTCTGCCATTGACTAATCTATTTGAATTGGGCATGAATTCCACATTACTTTTTTTTTAATTGAATCACCGTGAGATACAGTTACAAAGCTTTCATGTTCGAGATTCAGTCGTACTATGATCAAACAACCATTCCTCCACCAGTGCACACTTTCCACCAACAATGTCCCCAGAATATTCCCTTCCCTCCCTCCTAGTCCTCACCCTGCCTCCATGGCAGACAATTTCCCCAATACTCTCTCTCTACTTTTGGACGCTATGTTTTGCTTGAATTTTCCCACCACCATTCAAGCGTGCCTCCAGGGGCAAATGCTAGATCATTTATTGTCCATTGTTCATTATGAATATCTTGAGTGCCACAGTCATGCGCTTCTGGAATCCTAGATTGTAAATGATTGGGTTCCAGAGACATTCCTATAGGGCATTAATCCATTTTGGGATTTACTTGGGTGCCTCTGGACGGGGGCTGCTAGTGTGCCAAGGTGGCACCTGGAGGCACATTGTTGGCTGGCAGCCAGGCTGAAGAGTGAGTGGGGAGCTGGGGAGGGACAGTCTGGCCCCACTGCCGCCATGTGGCATGGAGATTCAGTCCTGGAACCCGCATACCTGGGCCTTGCTTGTGGAAGCTTTTGGTCACTGGGATTCCATCTGGAGTAGGCTGGGAGACTGCACCTGCTCCACTGGGGCTGCCCTGGTGAAATTGGCTCTGTATGGGGCCGGGAGAGATCTCCGGCTCTGTGGTGTCTTTGGGACTCGCTGCTGTGCCCTATGCCATCTTTATCCAGTGTGCACTTTTCCACTCTGAGTCTTATCACTAGGCCTCTCTTGGATTCTGCCCAGCAGTTCCCTGAGGTTTCTGTTTCCCTTAGTATCTGGCCCTGGCCATGAGTGTGGGCAAGACACCTGAGCTCTGCACCTGTCATTGGGTATCTATTAACACACTCCCATCAATTCCTGTCATCCTGTTCTGGTTTTCCTTGTCTTGGGCCACCACCAAGTGCCTGTGGGTGAGACTCCTCCTGTGCTCAGCACCATGCCACTCTCTGGGACTGTGAACTCTGTCTGCATCTGCCGTCTACCTGGGCCTGCCCACCCTTCCTGTCTACCTGATTCTTTGGGAAAAGAGAGTGAGATTGGCTGGAGGCTTTTTTTCATCTGACACTAGTGCTGGATCCCACCCACAGCCATCACATTATCTGTTTTGACTGGATACCTTTTCAATGATTTAAACTGGCCAATTAAACTCACCGGGCACTCCTCCCTTTCACCCTCCATTGTGTCTATTTAATATACCTTATCCTTGAGAATGCTGACTCTTTACTCAGTTTCTAATATGGTGCTGCTAAGATTATTATGTATTTTATTTTAATTTTTATTCTTTTAAATTTTATTTTATTTTTTATAAAGTTGTTTGCAATAATTTATTACACTCGATATTCCAACACCAATCCCCCCACCATTATACTTTCCCACCATCATATTTTGCTTTTCACCCCACACACCAAAGCCAGCCCCCAAAGCAGGCCCTAAATAATTTATTTTGTATAGCTTATTATGAATCACATGTATCATTTGTCATCCCGTTGACCTTCGATTTGCTCGAGTGGGCGCCAGTAACGTCCATTTGTCCCTGTTGCGTGCTAGTGTAGCCCAATGATATCTGCTCGCTCCAGGAACAGGAAGAGCCTCAAATCGTTCATTCAGGGTTTTGATGAAGAAGTCTAACCATCTCGTTGGTGGGTGGCCATGCAGTCTTTTGGTGTCCCATGGAATCCAGTCGGTAATAGCTCTAGTCCAGCAGTCATCTCTGAATCATGTTACATGTCAGACCCATCTGATTTTTGATGCCTTGGCAAACAAGACAGCGTCCCTGATTCTTGACCGTCAACGAAGGTCAGAACTCCGGATTCCTTCTCTCATTTGAGTGGAACCCGATATTCCTAGCATGGCTCTTTCGATTCCTCTTTGGGATACCCAAATAGCGTTTTCATTCTGTTTTCATAGGGCCCAGGTCTCTGAGGCGTATGTTAGTGCAGGAAGAAGAGTGGAGTTGAAAAGATGTGCCCGAAGCCGGAGTTTCTTTGTCCTCTTAACCACTTCTTCGATGCTCTTGAAGGAGTTTCACTCAGCTCTCTCCCTCCTGCGCAGTTCTGGTGCCAAGTCATTCCTCATGTTGAGTTTTTGACCCAGGTACACATAGCTGCTGCATTCTGAGATGTTCATTCCATTGAGAGCAAATGGAACTTCAGAGTCTAGTTTGTTTTTCGTAAATATCGTTTTTCTGAGATTCAGCTGCAGTCCAACCTTTCCACACTTGCAGTCGAAGTCGGCCAGCATTTGTGCTGGTTGGCTAATGTTTGGCATTATCAGAACGATGTCATCAGCGAAGCGAAGGTGGTGTAATTGCCAACCGTCTACCTTCACTCCCATTCCTTCCCATTCCAATAGTCACATAAAACGATGCAAAAAAATTTCCTTAGAGGAAAGTGTGTGAAGATTGTTGTATTTCACCCTGGAGCCATTAAGCCCTTGTATAAGAGACTACTAACATGTTACAGGTCGAACCATATGTGCTAATTGTGTATAAACATATATGTGTGTGTGTGTGTGTGTGTGTGTGTGTGTGTGTGTGTGTGCTGCTCCTGGTACATCAGTGGTGTAGAGTAGGAGATGTCTCTTCAGAAATTCTAAAATTTTAAATAAAGTGATCATAGCTGGAGTTAATTCTTTAACTGGATGGTGACTTTGAAGACTGGAGGCATCTCTGCTACTTGTTGCTCTCTTCCAAGATTTATTTGTCAGTCTCCAGATCATGGCCATTAATGAGCTTATTTGGTGCCAGAAGTAGTTTGTGAGCATGACTGCCAGGCTCCCAGAAGAACAGGGAGATGGGGGGAGGTTACCCATTCCAGACTCTGTGCGAGCCTTTGGTCACAAAACCTGCATACCTGAGTTTTACAAGAGATTAATTCATGGATGAGACTAATCTGAGTCTGTGGAGATGGGCCATAAACATGGAGTTCTGGAAGTTTCAGCTGACCTGGCTCTATTGGGGCAGGCAGAGGGACTCACCCTCCCCCCTCATAGTTCTCCCAGATAAGACAACCTGGCACAGGGTTCAGAGGCATATCTGCAGTTTATTGCTCTTTTCCAATATTTATTTGTGACTTCTATTGTGTATCTTAGTTCAACTCTTTAGTTCTTTAGAACTAACAGTTTCTTAGTTCTGTTATTTCTAAGTGGTTTTCTCATATATTATATCATACTTTTTCTTTTCTTGTTCAAGTTCTGTGCTTTTGGTTTCCTCAATTCAGTTAACATCCTAACCGTTCTTGCTGTGAAATAGTAATGAGACAGTATGGAAAGCTCTTATGGGCTTTGGGTCCCTCCCAGATTTTTGTTCTCATTCATCAATGGAAGTGAATTCTGTTTCTTCTTATCTAATGCTTTCTGAGGGCTAAAGGGCTCATAACCTGCAGGCATGGGCAGCAACTCTGGGGGTGACACTCCCTAATTCACTGTGGTTCTCAGTTTTGTCATTTTGGATCATTCTGGGAATGTGCACACACAAGCTCACTGCAGGAACTTACAACTCTGAGGACTGGTAAGGTAGGCTGTGTCCCAGATTCATGGCTGCTGGTGCTTGATGGTGGTGATGGTACTGATGTCCAGCGGGCTTGGGGTGCAGCTGGGGGCTTTGTGATCATCATTGTCTTCCAGTCACCACTGCAGCACCAAGCAGACCTGCATAGCTACCTGAAAAGCTACCCAGATATTTGTGTTTTGTGGGTCTTATAAGAATTGTATTACCAAGCATAGGTACACTGGGACATCATGTGATTCTATGGTGTGGTATCTGCTAAGTTCTGTGACACTGGGTTTCACCAGTGCTGCGCTACAAGCAAATGTTCAGGTTCTCAAAAATTAGGATGGATGTGGGCACTAACAAGCAAAAGGAGATTCTCTAAACTTTTTGCTCTGACTATAGAAAGCTCTTTCTACCTTTAGACATTCATTTAAGTTAGTGGATCTCATTCAGACATTGTTGACAAGAACTGGCTTTGTTTATTCCCTTTAAAGTGCCTCCAAGGGCCAGGGAGTGAAGTCAAGGGTGAGAAATGAAGCTCAGCCTCCTTAAGTGTAAACTCTACACTTAACCTGTGACAGCAGAATTTCCCTGACTGTTTCTTTTTCAAAGGGAAATGAGGGATGGAACTTCCTGGCAAGTGTTCAACGGGCTGCCATTCTGTGGCCTGCAGGGTGGGGGTGGGTGGGGCGGGGCATGCAGAATATCTTACCTGGGGCAATGCTTTATTTCCAATGAGCTGTTTAAGGGTAGCAATGTAAGTCTGGGGACTGTCTTCAGTTTGATCTACAGTCCTCTTTTCCTAGGTTTGGCAAAATTTCATCCTGTAGCAGTTTAAAATCTCTCCCAGCCTCTGTTTTGCTTCATGTGCTCCTCAGGTTTTGAATCTGACTGCTGCTCTGTGTTCTAGAGTGAATGGCTGGATCGCCCACCACAGTTTTCTGTGGCGGCCTCTGCATGACTCTGACTCTTAATTATGATTTTGGTTTTGGGTTTTTTTTATTTTTATTTTTTTTGCCTTTTGGGTTATACCTGGCTATTCACGGGGTTACTCCTGGCTCTACACTCAGGAATTACTCCTGGCGGTGCTCAGGGGACCATATGGGATGCTGGGATTTGAACCCGGGTCAGCCGCGTGCAAGGCAAATGCCCTACCCACTGTGCTATCACTCCAGCCCCAATATAGATATTTTCTTAAGGGAGTAAGAGAATGTTGTAGTTGTCAAGGGAATATTCTTCACAAGGGACTATATTTCCATGGGAATCAAACATTTTCTGATTTTTTTCCCCATGTATGTCATGAGGGTAGGACATTTACACTGGCTGCTTTTCTGTCTTAGCCTGGCAGAGCATGGTAGAGCTCATCTGCTCCCACTTAGAATTTGAATGTTTGTCCAGCCATTTGGTAACATGTTTACACTCACCACAGATCAGAGGTGAGGGCAAAAACTTTTATGTTCAACAACATATGTTTCAATATTAACAGAGATTCAGATAAGTTAATTATTTTTGTAAGATTCATTTTCCTCCATGAAATTTTATTAGTAAAATGCAATTAATAATTGCTTTGTGGATTGGTTCCCAACTCCATCCTACAGTGACTGATGCTTTAGTGATGGGTATAGCCAAAATCTATTGTCACATTCATTAATGTACTATAATCTACATTTCCTTGGATTACTATAAGAAAGAAATATAACATGATGCTTACAAGATTTTATTTCTTTATTTTCCCACTTTCTCTGGCTGTAGGTTTCACAAGTTTACAGTATTAGAGTGCATCTTCCCTTTATTGTGCTCATTGCTAATTTAATGCTTATGGAATAGTGGTTTGCCATCTTGTTGGGTGTAACTGTATTGATTGAGCTGTAGACAGGCACAGTCTCAAGGCACCAACTCATAACAGCAATATTTATCAACATTGCCTTTCCATATTTGATGTTTTATGGCCTATATTTCACGGTCTTTGAACTGCCAAGGGCGATCTATCACTCAGGATAGATTTCAACTAGATGACTTGTTCCAGGAATTTTATATAATAAAAAGGAATTTTATATAATAAAAAATGTTATAAATACAATGATCTTTTTTCAACTGTGTTAGCGTGAATTATTGACTCAGCTATGTGCAATCCTGCAATGGTATTTCTGGTCGGGGGTGAAAATAAGGGGATCTTGGATTGAAATTTGAAAAAAAATGACAGTTTTGTTTTCAAGTTAATGTTTCAGGTCATGTTATCATATATAGTATGAAGAGAATTCATTCCTAATTTTAGCATCAATATGGTAGTTCTACAGGACTATATAATCTTTATAACCACATACAGTTTTTGACATATGCAATGTTCAAAACACATTTTACCACACTGATAGTGTTGGGTAATATATTGTTATTCTTGAATGAAAATGAGTTATTCTTTCTTATCCTGCCACCCCTTGCTTGACAATAAGAATGTATAAAACTCTGTTCTATGTAATTAGTTTCTTTTTTCTATTTATTATTTTATTTTTAAAATGTTGTTAACAATATTTTATTACAGTTAATATTCAAACACCAATCCCACCACCATGCACCTTCCCACAACCATAAGGGGAAAGTGTGTGAAGATTGTTATATTTCATCCTGGAGCCATTTAAGCCCTTCTATAAGAGATTACAAACACGTACATTAAACCCAAACAAATATGTGCTACTTTTGGTACATCAGTGGGCTAGAGAATGAGAAGTTAGACCAGGAATTCTGAATTTTAGAATGATTATAGAGCAGATTCACTCGTGGGCAAGGTCTATGTCACTCTCTTCTTGGCCGTTGATGAGATTATATGGCTCAAGTGGGGCGGGTAGGGTGGAGAGAGGGGCATGCAGTTTGTGGGTGTGACTGTCAAGCTACTGGAAAGCTTGAAACTTGGGAGCTGGGAGCAGGAGGGGGGAGGCCCAGTACCATTCTGAGTGAGCTTGGAGGTCTCAGTCACAGGTCCCACATACCTGGATTTTTCAGAAGGTTCCCTCATAGGTGAGACTCGTTTAAACCTGTGGCAAGTGACCTTGAGCATAGCTGTGGTTGGGTTCTGGAGGTTTTTGACTGCCGGGGTTCTGCTGCTGGGGTGGGGAGGGAAACTCACTCCAAGTTGCCTGGGTAAAGACATCCTACTTCAGACTCAGGATGTTCAATCTGTAATGAATTTCTAAAAGTAAACTTTTGTTCCTGTTATTTTTAACCAGTACTCTTCACTCACTTTCACTGTTTGAGTAACCCACAATTTCTCACATTTGCAAATTAAGAATATTGATAAATTAAAATGGAAACCATTTTCCCATCAAATAATAATATTATTAATAAAAAATTTCATGCATAAAATGTTCCTCTCCTTACCAAGAAAATTACACTAATTTTAAAAATTGTTTATGTATATACATTTAAAATAATTTATATTTTATTTTAAATAGCCATACAGCTCTAAGTTCTTTTTCCAGATTGATTTGTTGTAATTGTTAGTAAGAAACAACTGATCAACATATAACATAAATGTCAATAAACAGTACACAACAAAAATATATCTACCAAAAATATAGCTGGATTAGGATTCTAGTATGATAGTATTTGGAACTGATATTTTTTTTTCTCCCAAATTTTTAATAGAAAACCTTATTTGAATCAATTGAATCCAAAGTAGTTTTCATTATGTAACTTTACTCAATTCCTTTAAAATATTCCTTAGCTAAATGCTCAAAATTACATAGTGATCATATAAAAGTATTTTAATAACATGAAATTGGCCCCTTTCCAAATTTTGTGAAAGAAAAAATTTTAATTGATATGGCTGGAGCGATAGCACAGTGGTTAGATAGCACAGCGGGTAGGGTGTTTGCTTTGCATGTGGCCGACCTGGGTTCAATCCCTCCTCCCTTCTTGGAGAGCCCAGCAAGCTACTGAGAGTATCTCGTCCTCACAGCAGAGCCTGGCAAGCTACCCGTGGCGTATTCATTATGCCAAAAACAGTAACAAGAAGTCTCATGATGGAGACATTACTGGTGCCTGCTTGAGCAAATCAATGAGCAATGAGATGACAGTGACAGTGATACAGTGATTCAAACAAAAATATTTTTACTGATACACAATAATTAATTTTTATTATTGTGCTAATATTTTAAAGTGCCCTTCACATGGACATCAGGGTTAAAATGAAGATTCCTTTCTACTGTAAAGTGGGGTCCTTATAATGAAGTCCTGTCACTGATGTGACATGTATAGACTAGGGACCTCTATTTCCCTTGTCAATATCAAGACTCTATATTTAACCTCTGAATTCTCTGTACTGAACACTATGCCAATCAGATACTGCATTTATTAGCATTTGTGGTGAGTAGAAAAGAACACACTTTTCCTATCCATTCCAAAGTCTTCTTGGCCTTATCCTAAAGTATATGTTGTTTCTTACTAAAAGCGCCTGCTAAGGATGCATGTGGAATTGGTTTGCTAAAATCTGACTTTAAAATAGAGAGATCATCTTGTAGTTTTGGATGGCCACAATAAAATTGCAAAGATCTTTATAAATGGAAGAGGAATTAGAAAAGTCAGTGTCAGAGAGATGTGATGTAAACCTTTAACCTGCCATTGTTGGCTTGGGAAAGGGAGGAAGGAACCCCTGAATCAAGAAATGCTGAAATTCCTCTGGAGTCTGGATGAGGCAAGGAGCAGATTTTTCCCCAGAGCTTTTGTAAATAAGCAGTCTTGCTGATACTCTGACATTAGTCTAGTATGATCTATTTTACATCAAATGTAGGTAATAAATGCTAACTTAAGATGGTATTATTTTAAACAAGTAGCAATTTATTTTGGCAATGATAGAAAACTTATCCATATATATTGGTATTACTATTGTGCACATAAGTAAGTAGAGTTATGGAGAGGCTCAATACTTCTGAAAGGCACACCAAGAGTGAATTAAAAGGGGTCATCAAGAGAAGTCTTGAACCATAGTTTAAAAACTTGTATAGACCTGATAAGGTGGTAGAGTAAGAATAGAACGGAAGAGGTGACTGTGTTTACTCTCACATAAAACTATAAAATTTGAAAGAATAGAGACTGTATCTTGTACTTAAAAGTATCCATAATAGTTAAAACATATTTTTGAATATATTTTTGTTACTTTGTAAAATCTCCAATCTACCTTCAGTAGAAGAGATAATGATGTGGAATTGAAATGACAAATGAATCATTCATGTCCCAGCATTAATTTATTGTTGGTTTCCCAAAAGGAGAGAAAGAGAGAATGAGTGAGAAAGAGAGAGAGCCTGCAATAGAGGCAGGCTGGGAGATGGGTGGGAGGGAAACATTAGACATTGGTGGTAGGAAATGCACACTGGTGAAGGGACTGGTGTTGGAACATTGTATGGCTGAAACTAAATCATGAACAACTTTGTAACTGTATCTGAAGTTGATTCAAAAATTGAAAAAAAATACAAAATTGAAAAAAAAAATATTTTGTTAGTGTTGTTCTGGGACACCCAGATGCATAGACCTGAAAAGATACTGTAGCTTTCTTTAGACTGAGGATAAAGGTTTCTAAATTGGTTTGTGATATTTGTCATGGGCATGTGATAGTGGAATAGGACCAAATAGTTTCTAGAACGTGATAAAGCTAGATTCACCACACCTGTTTGTGACTCAGAAATTACTTTTGGAGGGCTCTGGGAACTATAAATAAAGGGTACTGGGCTTCAAACCCAAGTCAACTGAGTACAATGCAAGCACCCTACTTTCTACATCTCTCAAAGCCCTGGACACAATTTGGGAACTTAGGAAGCCAGTGAGGGACATGCTTTAGACACTTCCTTTTCTCTCTATAGTTTTTTGAAGTAAACTCAAACTATCTATTTTAAGCCTTAAAAATATGAGATATAATTGACAAAAATATTAGATTAGAATGTACAACATTTACTATTCATATATCATTTATCACTATATATATTCATATATAGTGATAAAAACGATCACTATAAGTTTATTAAGCATCCATACATAGCTACAAAACTCTTTCTTCCCTTGATGAAAATTTTTAATATCTACTATATTAGCTATAACTATACACCATGGTATTGCTAATTATAGTCACCATGCTATATATATCTAGGGCTTGTTCATTCTATGACTGGAAGTTTATACCTTTTGATCCTGTTCACGAAATATTTTGCCCAGCCCACTCTGAGTTCTCTCCCATAAGTCTTCTTCACAATAATAAATCTAACAACCACCATTTTTTCTTGATATATATGAGTTTGGGTATTATTTTTTAAGGTTCCACACATATTGAGATAGTAAGATAATTATCTTTCTCAAGCTTATGTTACAATTTGTAACAGAAAGCCTCTTGCCACATGCCTGGCTGTCTTCCCCAGGGCCCCTCAGAGGGAATGGGCTCCAGCTTCCCTCCCCACCCCGAGCAGAGCTCCCATCGGCCGAAGACCACCGGAACCTAGCTACAGCCATGCTCAAGGCCCCTCTCCACACGTTTGGATGGGCCTCATGCATGAAGGTACCGGCAGGGGAACCCAGGTGTGTGTAATCCCATTAATGGCCAATATCCAGAGACTTAAAAGCGAGCTCCCAGATATCTTGTAGCCTACTTCTCCCTCTGGGAGAAACTGGCAAGCTTCTGAGAGTTTCCTGCCCACATGGGACAGCCTTGCAAGCTTCCCATGGTGTATTCATATGCTAAAGCCAGTAACAAGGAGAGAGATTTCTAAAGGACAAATAGAGAGGTTACTGAGCCTGCTCGAGAAATCGATGATTAACGGGATTTCGTGATCGTGATTGTGATCGTGATCGTGAAGCTTATGTTACTTAGCCTAGAGCTTTCAATACCACCTATACAGTTTCAAAATATCTCTAATGTTGAAAATGCTAAATAAGATACACAATGAAATCAAGCCATCAAAGTACCTGGGCTAGTTTCATACCATCTGTTGAGCTACATAGAAATATATGACAGTAAGAGGCCATAAGACACTGCTTCACTTATCATGCTTTATTACTTGAAAGTAGGCTTACATCATTAAATATGTCATAATCTAAGATATACTACATCAAGCCATGAGTTTAGATCAAACCGCAAATACTCACGGCTCTTATGTTCTATTATTTTATGATAACCCATATGTACTCCAGAAAGCCATTATCAATAAATTGAACTGTTGACATTTAAAGATCCTATGAAACTGTCTTAGAATATCATACCAGAAAATATACTTTTGCATTTTGCTTCTTCTCTATTTCTGCTTCAGTGGAGGTTCTAGATTTGAGCTTTCTTTGTCTTCCCAGGCTAAAGTTTGCTACTAAGACTTGTTATTAGATAAGTGCCCCAGGAATAACTGATTAGACCTTTTATCACCGTGTGCTAGACTATTTTCAGACCCATTGACTTCTGAACTGTCTTTAGAGTTCATTCAACTCTATCTGCCTTTTAAAAATTTGTTTATTTTTGGAGCCAGAGCCATAGCACAGCGGGTAGAGCTTTTGCCTTGTACACGGCCGACCCAGGTTTGATCCCCGGCATCCCGTCTAATCCCCCAAGCACTACCAGGAGTAATTCCTGAGTGCAAAGCCAAGAGTAACCCCTGAGCATCTCTGGGTGTGACCCAAAAAGCAAAAAAAAATTTTTTTTAATTTGTTTATTTTTATAAAGTTGTTCACATCATTACATTTAATGTTCGAACAACAGCCCCATCTCCATTGCACCTCCTACCACCATATTTTGAATGTTTCTACACCGAATCTCCAAACGTGTCCCCCAAAGCAGAACCAAAACAATTAATTTTGTATTGCTTTTATGAATAATCTGCTAAAAAGTGGTACAATAAAGTTTTCTTGGAGAAAAGTGTTTGAAGATTGTTGTATTTCATTCTGGAGCCATTAAGCTCTTGTTAAGAGTACTAACATGTTTGCTAAACCTCATCAAATGTTGTGTGCTACTCTTGGTACATCAGTGATATAGCATATGAGAGGTCGTTTTAGGAATTCTAAAATTTAGATTACTATTATACAGCAGATTCATGCATGGGTGAGGCTCATCCAAGCCTGTGGATAGCAGCCGTGAGCATGGCTGAGACTGAGTTCTTGAGGTTTTCAGCTGCCGTGGCTCTATTGGGGTGTAGAAGGAAACTCGCCCCTCCCCCTCCCTGAGTTGCCCTGGTTAAGACAGCCTGGCACAGGGTCTGGATGCATCTCCGCAGTGTCTTGTTCTATGTTGCTTTATTTCTGAGTCTCTGGATAATGGCTGCTGATGAGATCTTACAGCGGCAGAAGCAGTTTGTGGGTGTGACTGCCAAACTATTGGTAAACTAGGGAGATGGGAGGAGGAGGCCCATTCCTGATCTGAACAGGCTTGGAAATTTCAGTCACAGGTCCCGCATATCTGGGTTTTTCTACAGATTCACTCATGTGTGAGTCTCATCTAAGCCTATGGAGAGTATCTGCTTTTGTTTTTACCCACAGTACAATAGCTAATAAGATTGTTGCTAGCTAGCTATAAGATATGTACACATATTTATTATCTAACTTTATTATCTGCAAAAATAAATATCAGAACAGTGTAAATAAAGTATAACCAATTGCATCTAAGAAATATTCTTATATAATTATATTATTTTTTAAGTTATTTATTTATTTATAATTTTTTATTAGTGAATCACCATGAGGTACAGTTGTAGACTTACAAACGTTCATGCTTGCATTTCAGTTATACAATGATCCAGTACCCATCCCTCCACCAGTGCCCATTGTCCATCACCAATGGTCCCAGCATCCTTCCCACAACCTCCACTCCTTCCTTTCCACCCCACCCCACCTCTGTGTCAAGGCATTCCCCTTTGTTTTCTCTCTCCTTTGGGGTGTTGTGGTTTGCAATAAAGGTATTGAGTGGCCTCTGTGTTCGGTCTATAGTCAACTTTCAGTCCTCATCTCCCATCCCAAAGGGGTTCTCCAAACACCCTTTACTTGGTGTTCTCTTCTCTATCTGAGCTGCCTTTTCCCTCAGCATGTGAGGCTGGCTTCCAAGCCATGGGGAAAATCTCCTGGTACTTATCTCAACTATTCTTGGGTATTAGTCTCCCATTCTGTCACTTTATATTCCACAGATTAGTGCAGTCTTTTTATGTCTGTCCCTCTCTTTCTGATTCATTTCACTTAGCATGATATACTCCATGTCGATCCACTTATATGCAAATTTCATGACTTCATCTTTTCTAACAGCTGCATAGTATTCCACTGTGTAGATGTACCAAAGTTTCTTTAACAAGTTCTGGGCACTCAGGTTTTTTCCGGATTTTGGCTATTGCAAACGGTGCTGCAAAGAACGTACAAGTGCATATGTCATTTCAACTATACTTTTTCGCATCTCTGGGATATATTCCCAGAAGTGGTATTCTGTGTCAAATGGGAACTCAATTTCTAATTTTTGAGAAGCGTCCATTCTGTTTTCCAAAAGGGCTTAACCAGTCAGCATTCCCATCAGAAGTGGATGTTCTCCACATCCATGCCAACACTGGTTGCTTTTGTTCAATAATTATATTATTAAGATTAGATACCACACTTGTTTCCTAGTGAGGAACATGGTAAGCAAAAAAGTTAGATCTTGTCTACACAGCAAATAATAAAGTTGAGGTTAGAAATCTAGAGCTTGGGGAATAGTATAGGGGTTAAGATATTTGCTCTTCTTGCTTTCCACCTCAGTCCAAACCCTGGCTGCACATCTGGTTTCTTGAGTGCCTTCAGCAGTGATCCCTGCTTACAGACCCTCAGCATGTCCGAGTGTGGCCTGCCAAACCAACCCAAACCAAGCAAACAAGCAAAAGAATGAAAACAGAACTCAATTCTTAATACATGCAAAAAGAAAGTTGTTTGGTTTGTAAGAGAGTAAAGATGAAAGATGCTAGTAGACTGATAGACTAACACAGTTATTCAATGATTTGCTAGTCTTTATAGCAACCTTTAATTTTCCTAATTAGGCTGCCGTAGCTCCAGTTCATTACAACCATTTTATAAACTCTTTAAGAACTTTATTCCTATGACTCAATTTTATAGCAACAAAAATTATTATAGAAGGGTAAAATTATTTTACATAAAATGTATCAGTATTCCTAATCTTTGTGCAGTCAATTATACATCAGCCTGACAGATAGATATGAAAAATGAACTTAAGATCAAATGTGTTCCTAGAGTTAGCCTGAGAATTCTACCTCTCGACAGTGAGCTATTGAGCTGTCAAATGTGAAGGAAAATATATCTATTCTGACCTCTGACAGATTTAACTGTGGGAAATGTCATTCCAAACCTTTGTCCTTGAATATGTCAAATGGAGGAATTATGTGCACCCAGAAATGAAACATCCATTTATGATTCACTTAATGAAATCTAACTTGAAATTTATTTCATAAAAAATGAGTTCTTGTCAAGAAAAGTTCTGACTTAAGGTTCTATTACTTCTCATTTCTAATATTAGTAAAGACTCAGTGCTGAGAAAACCAAAATAAAACTCTCTGAAACTTAATCATTGTGAATTGCACAATTGCAAAGATATTTATGATTAACTTTCAGGCATATGATGTTTTAACATCAATTCCTTAATCAATGTTCTCTAAGCCCCACCAATCTCCCCAGTTTCCTTTTTGTCACCCCCTACCTCCTAGCCTACTTCTGTGGTATATGTTTCTTTATATCTCACATATGAGAGAGATCATTCTGAGTCTTTTCTTCTCCTTCTGAGTGATTTTACTTAACATGATACTCTCAAAATCCATCCACATAGTAGGAAATTGCACTACCTTTTCTCAACAATGGAGTCATAATCCATTTTGTATATGTACTACAGTTTATTTATCCAGTCATTTGTTCTTGGACATTTGAGTTGTTTTCAGACTTGGGCTATTGTGAATAGTGCTGCAATGAACATAGGAGTGCAGATGTCTTTTCTTCATTGTGCGTTTAGGCCATTGATGTATATTCCTAGAAGTGAGATTGCTGGGTCATATTATAGGGGTAATAAAAACAATGTCATGGTGAAATAAAAGTAAACTCTTGAACCAATGGATTAAAGTTGAGAACCCAGAGAAACATCCTCAAGTATATGGGCGACAAATCTTCAACAAAAAATCTGTAAGCAAGAAACAGTGAAAAACTCTTGGACAAAAATCATTGGAAAAACAAATTAGCTGCTTACAAAAGCTTGAATTCAGATCCCTATCCCACACTATACACAAAAATTAATTCAAAATAGTTTAAAGACCTTGATATTTTATGTAAATAGGTGCATTTTGAGGAAAAAAATAAGTGTGATTCTCCAGGATATTGACCCTAAAGTCATCTTTAATTACTTGTTGCTATTGCCCAAATGAAGCAAATATAAAAACAGCATTTCATCAAATTAATTCTGCACTGTAAAAGAAACAATGAATTGAATAAAAGGGTACCTTGTGTATGGGAGAAAATACATGCTTATCAACAGTTTACAAAGGGCAGATATTAAATATATTAAAAATAAAACAACAATAAAACAAGCAACCTCACCAAAAATAAGAGGAGGAATTGCGCAGAAACTTCCTCAAAGATATACAGAAAAAAATTTTTTTAAAAAAGTTTGCTTGAGGGCCCCTGCATCCTTCTACCTCCATTTGGGGGACTGGAACAATAGCACAGCGGATAGGGCGTTTGCATTGCACACTGCTGGCTGACCTGGGTTCAATTCCCATATGGTCCCCTGAACACTGCCAGGAGTAATTCCTGAGTGCAGAGCCAGGACTAACCCCTGTGCATCGCTGGGTGTAACCCAAAAAGCAAAATAGATAGATAGATAGATAGATAGATAGATAGATAGATAGATAGATAGATAGATAGATAGATAGATAGATAGATAGATACATAGATAGATACATAGATAGTCAATCGGTATGTAGAAAAGTTCTATTCATCACTGTTCAGGGAAATGCAAATCAAAACAGCAAGATAGCACCACACCTAGTAATATTAGCATACATCAAAAAGGATAGATACAACCAGTAATTCTGGAGGGAATGTGGGAGATGGAATCCTTATGCACTATGGCGAGAATGTCCTATGATTCTGCTTCTGTGAAAATTAGTATGAAGTCTTCTTTAAAAATTAAGAACTGTGCTTGAACATGACCTAGCAACTCCATTTCTTGACATCCAGCACAAGGGCCCCCAAAAAACTACTTTAAAAGTATATTAACATTGTTGTGTTCATTGTAAACTGTTCAGCACTACCAAATTACTGTTATAAGAACATACAAAATAAATGGAACTAGTGGGTATCATGCTCACTGAATTCAGTAAGATGGAGAAGGACAAAAGCAGAAGGATCTCTCTTATTCAGTGAAATACAAATAAAGTATAAAAAAATATCCAGTGGCAATAGACCCTGGGAGTTGATGTATAGAACTAAGGTTACCAGAAAGATGGAGTGAGAGATGGCATGAGGGGACCTTAGACATTAGTGGAGGAATGCTGATAATCTGGTGGTAAGTGTTGTGTTGGAACATTTTGTGCCTAAAAGCATTCCTGATACTTTATTATTAGCAGTAAGCATAGGTGGTATACAAATAATATCGCAATCTTCTTCATGATCTAATTAACATGACTTGAAATCTCATATTTAATATGAATAAATTCATTTTGTCCAAGGACTTTTACTAGTACAAAGGGTCAACACTATTTACTAAAGCAAAATAGTATCAATGGAAGGATCCTCTCTGCCAATCTAATAAATTTG